>NC_083095.1:118759519-118915992 GCF_949774975.1 Lagenorhynchus albirostris | reverse complement strand
GGGCGGCGGGGCGGGCCTCCCGTGCACCGCGAGGATGTAGCGGATATAAAAGCCCCACCCAGGCCAGCTGGCTCCGCTTTGCATCTGGCGACGCTCGCAGCGCACTGCGCTTGGCCCAGGTAAGCGGGGCGCCCCGCCCGCCCGCCCGCTATGGCCCCGGGGCCGCCGCGCTGGCGGGGTGTGGAGAGCGAGGGAAGGAGACGGCCTTGCAAAGAGCAGCTCTGGAGACGGGGACTCGGGAGGCCGTCCGGGGAGGGGGCTGAAGGGACGGTCCGCACTAGGAGCTTTGCGAGGAGGGCACCCAGTGGCGAGGGGGGTCTGGACAGGAGTGAGGGGGGCCGCGTGTGCCCCGGCCTGGGGCGTGCAGGGCATCCCCCGCGAAGTGCTCGCGGGAAGCCCGACGAGGTGGCGCCGGGGAGGGGGGCGGAGGGAGGCTTCGCATTCCAGACGCGCCGGGCGCCGCTGGGGGGCTGGGTGTGGCCTCCCTGCGAGCCCCTGGTCGGGTGGAGAGCAGACGTGCGGCACCCTCCACGTTTAACACTAGCGCTACGGCTATCTAGAAAGTAATCCCCATCTGTTCCAAGTTAACTTTACTTGAAACAAACGAGCATTTGTGGAACTTGTGCCGACGAGCAGGAGGGAAGCAGTCGGGGGAGGATGAGGGGTGGGAGTTTTTAGCAGCAACCTCCTGCCCCAGTAAAACAAAACAACGGAAGAACCTCCCCTCATTCTCCTTTGTTTAGCTTATCTTGTAGGAGAGCAACTTTTGATTTCCGTGTATCTGGAGAGTTTCTTATTTGGTTGACTACTTTTGCATCAGGAAAGGAAGTGTTCTCCCGTGGATCTGTGGGGAGAATCGTCACTGACTTACTGGCGCTGATGCGACATTGAGTCAGGGACAGAGGGTACAGAAAAGGGCGTAGGCCCCCGGGCTGCTCCTTGTAGCTCTGTGAGATGGGTCCCAGCGCCTGGTGTTGTAGGCCTGGATTCCATCAACTCTCAGTTAAAAAAAAGGTGTGGACATCAATTTCCTTATCTATGAAAGTGGTTTAAGAATGCACATTCTTACTTTCCCCACATAGGGTTATTATCGAAGATTCCAAAAACCATATTCATTCAAAAATAAATTTGTAAAGCACACTGGAAACATTAAGTGCCATACCAAAACCGAGTGTCATTCTTTTTGTGTTAAGAGTTGCCATTTTAAAGCTATTAGAGGTAAAAGAACAGTAACTTCATGGGGCACGCTGGGTGTTTACCAGGAGCCCTAAGGTCTTGGAGTCCAGGGGTCGGGACCCCTGAGCTCATACTGACGGTACTGATGGGTTCTGTCCAAAAGTGTGCCCTACTGTGCCTGTCCGGAACTTGGTCATTTCGAATGCAGAATGCGCTGTAGCACTGAAACAATGTTACAGAAGGTGCTTAGGTTCTCAGGCTAGCCCAGAAAACCCCTACCTTAACCTGCACTATATCGAAGTACTGATAGTACAATGCCTAATTTGCGGGATGGGAGTGATGGTGGGTGGGGAGGGAGGGTGGGAGGAGGGTGAGGTATAATATGTAAGAGTAAATCATTGAAGTATTTTACTGGAAGTTTTCTAAGTTTTAAGGTTGGCCCTGATTAAATTATTTTAATTGGAAAATTATGTCCTTATCACCCTCTCTACTTTACTCTCTTCCTCCTGCCTCCTTGGAGACCCCTCCCGCCCCCACATATTACAAAAGCCTGTCCATTCTTCTCCAGTTCTGCTGCATTCCCCCCTCCCTCCCACTTCAGTGTTCTCATACCCAGCTAGAGACAAGCAGATTGAGTCAATATTCATTAATATTCAACGTTAGGAATGGTTGGTGGTCCTGAAATCCTCAGCAACCCAGGGGAGATGTGTTATTTAAAAGATAACAAGAGCATTTTTAAACCTAAACATCTGTAATTTATAGAATTTGAGGCTATGGAAGGAGCCACATAATATAATATTCAAGCATTGTGAAGGAGGATCTCATATGAGGCCAGGTTCAGTGTGCTTAGTGGTCAGTGGTGTTAAGACCATCCCATACAGCACTTCTGACTCCACCTATTATCTCAAATCTTCAGTCAAGGCTTTCTCCAGAGGTATGGATTGCATCTGCAGTGCAAGGGTGTGACCATCAATGTAAATTTTTTAGTTGGAGGTTTATGATTAGGGGACCGCCTAGATTTTGTGATTTCTTGCAGTGCTAAATGCCTTGCCTGTTGCAAATGCCCAGGAAATATTGCTGACTCACTGGCTTTGAGCAAGAGCTTGGTCTTGGACTGGGGTCACAATAACATCCTCTGTCTTTGAGCTATTAAAAATGCTGTATCGATTGACATGCCGGCAGTCATGGCCATTGGTTTCCTGACTAATTTCTAATTTAAGTAGTTTTCCTGGCAAGGTAGATATCCTTCTATAATTGTTATTGATTTTGAGGGTTGTAGGCTCTTCTTGCACCATCGGGCCTAGCATTTGGCCTTTGTTCTTGGTCTTCCCTTGTGTGGGGCTGTGCGCCTGCTGAGGCATTTCTTAACGTGTCACAAATAGAAGTCCCAGGCGCTCTCTCTTTTTTTTTTTTTTTTGTGGTACGCGGGCCTCTCACTGCTGTGGCCTCTCCCGTTGCGGAGCAGGCTCCCGATGTGCAGGCTCAGCAGCCATGGCTCACGGGCCCAGCTGCTCCGCGGCATGTGGCATCCTCCCGGACCCGGGACACAAAACCGTTCCCAGGCTCTCTTGGGCTGCCTTAAACATCTGTTCATTCCACAATATTTATTAAGCACCTACTATGTTCTGCTTACAGTATAAGCACTGAGGATATAGCACTGAACAAAACAGACCAAAACAAAAACAAAACTCTGCTCTTTAGGCTTTAAATCTAGTGGGGAAAAAAATAAAATAGACAAAATCGAGTGAATTTGTATAGACAGTAATTGGATTTTGAGCTTTACGTTCTCCCAAATTAATATTTGTTTCCAAACTTGGTTGGGGCTCATTTCCCCTTTAATCCAGCTGTTCCACAGACCTGAGCGTCATAGTTTACTTGCTTTAGGGAAAGTGTTGTTTAAAGTTATCATTGACTTAACCTGGCTTCTGGATTTGACTATGAGAATAGAAACGGAGGGCTTCCCTGGTGGTGCAGTGGTTAAGGATCTGCCTGCCAATGCAGGGGACACGGGTTCTAGCCCTGGTTCGGGGAGATCCCACATGTCACGGAGCAGCTAAGCCTGTGCGCCACAGATACTAAGCCTGTGCTCTAGAGCCCGCAAGCCACAACTACTGAAACCTGTGCGCCTAGAGCCCGTGCTCCGCAACGAGAGAAGCCACCGCAATGAGAAGCTTGCGCACCGAGATGAAGAGTAGCCCCCGCTCGCCGCAACTAGAGAAAGCCCACGCACGGGTAGCAACGAAGACCCAACACAGCCAAAAGTAAATTAAAAAAAAGAATAGAAATGGAATGTTCTTTTTTTGCATGCATATGGGAACCCACCTCCCTCTTTTTCCCTGGTGCCACACCCTATTCTAGTTGTAGGCTACATCAGGAGGAAATTCCAGTCTTTTAAAAAAAAAATTTTCTGCTCTTTCACTGTCAGGTCTGTTTTTCCTCCTCCAGTTGCCAGAGGCGGTCCCCGTCTCTTTTGTTGGGGAGCAGGTCAGCTGTAGGGGTCAGGAGATGCCCAGCCTTGTTCTTTGCAGTGGCTCCAGTGAGATTACCTCCAAGTCTCCCCTAGGGTACACCTGAAGCTGTGAAACCGTCTGAGCTCAGTCTTGTCAGAGAGAAGTCTGTAGCATCTAAGTAAGTGGTCTGAGTTACACTCCCAGGCTTGGTGTGGGAAGTTCTGACTCAAGGGAGTGGCTGTCACATGGAATCTTTGCCCTTTGTCTCTCTGCCACACCCAGTCCCCACACTCCCAGCTCAGAGGAAGTCAGAGTCCCAAGGCCACTTGCAAATCTTTCCTCCTTGTTGCCTCCTTCCCTGCCTTTCTTGCCACAAGGAGATGTAGGTTACGTTTCCACGTTGTTCCGTGCACAGAGCTAGGAGCCAAGGGGCCCTGACGGTATTAAAGGTGGAGGTTGAGCTGTGGGAGAAGGTGAAGAGCTGCATATCGTATGAGAAAGAGGCAGTCTCCTGAATTGCTCTACCAGGCTTTGCAAAGGTGTGAACAGAGGCTGGGAATTGAAGCCTCCAGCTCTGAATGTATGGAACTGGAGCTGCATTTGAGATACGCAGTCCGAGGAAGAGAAAGGAAATTGAGGAAGGAGAATGTAGTGGAAAAGAAGGAAAAAAAGATATAATGTGGAAAGACCCAGTGTGTGTAAACCATCCAAAAATGTGAGTGAACGCCTCCAGTGTGTTAGGCACTGTGCTCAGACCTATGGGGAAATGGGGATGCATAAGACAGAAACCCTGGGGGCAGATAGAATGGAAGACTGCCTTATAGAATGGAAGACCGCCTTTGTACCCTCAGCTCTGATATTTCACAGATACACCAAGAGAGACAGGAGCACAGAGCAGGGAGAGGTACAGGAGAAAGGTAACAGTATTTTTTGTGTCCTGAAGTCTCCCGAGGATGTCAGCTGATCCAGATAGAGCATTCCCAGTAGAGGGAACTTGGAAAACCCAGGCCTAGAGGTAGTTGGACAGTGCTGAATGTGTTTGGAGAATTACCAATCCAGTCTAACTGGTGCTGGGTGCGTGCGTGCGTGCGTGCGTGCGTGTGTGTGTGTGTGTTTGCATGTGCTTTATTTATGGAAAAGTAGGTAGAGCCCAGAGTGTGGAAGATCTTGAATGCTGTGTAGACTTTTTTCTGTAAGCAGCAGGGCCCCATTGGAAATATAATATTTGGGCCATAAAACACTGAAATTGAGTTGTAGATGTGAAGACCTTGATCTCTCAACCGTGAGAGTACTTTGTGCCAAGTGACATCATTCTTCTGCACGTCTCTTTCTGCCCACTCCAACCCCACTTCGGGAGATTGAACGAGAGGCTCTGAGAGCTTGAGGCCACAGTGTGTCTGGAGTTAGTAAACAAATATTGATTCCGATCAGGCAGCAAAAGGGACAGGCCAGAGCAAGTGCAGCACTGTGTCCATCCTGCTCAGTTTGATCAAGGCCCCTGGGCAGAATTCCAGAATTTCTGGGGAATGACTTGCGCCTGTGACTCAGGCATTAATCAAGACCATAAAAACCAAGGAGAAAACCGTGTGCTTTCAGGAAGGTTCTGTTAAATAAAAATGCTCTGGGAGGGAGGGGTGGAGAGTGAATAAAGTGGGAACTCTACCCCTACCCCCCACTCATGCATTTTTTTTTACCCCCTCTTGGTTTAAAATGTCAGTCTGGTCCTGTAGACCCAGGACTGCACAGTAAGGGCTTGGCGGGGAATCCCAACCCTCCATCCCCACACCCGCCCCCATTTTTTTGGTTTTAAAAAAATCCCCCTTTGTATCATCCAGTCCCTGATTGATTCATCATGGTTGCTAGGGATGTGTTTTGCAGTAACACATCAACACTCCACATTTTAAAAGTGGGTGTGACCACGAAACTGCTGGGTTATACTCAGATTCTGCTGGGCAGAGGAGCCCTGCCTCAATGTGTTTTTGTTTGTTTGTGAGAATTAATATTTGGGCTTTCTGGAGCTGGTTCTTCATTCATTTCAGTAGAACTTGTTTTTATTATTTGAAGCACTAACTTTTAGGTTTTCTTTTTTTGTTTGTTTCAACCTTTTTGCAAACTTTCTTTTACTTTTTTGGGGGGGCAGGGAGACGTTAAAGCTGTTTTACTTGTACTATTTTTGTTGCAACTGTGTGTTGGAAGTGAAACAGTGAAATGCAGTGTAATCTATTGGGTTTAAAAAAAAAAAAAAGGACAAACTCTTATCTTTAAGATAGTGCTTATGTTAGATGTAAGTTGCTTCATTTCCAGCAGCTGCACGGATTTCTTTAATGTCTAGCTTTGCGCTATAAGAGCTTTTCCAGTCAGGCAGTTAACAGTCTCATTTATTAATATTTTCAAGGCCAGAGGAAACTGTTCTGTTCCCTTCGTTAGGGTGGAGTGTCTGTGTTCCCTTCCCAGTGGTGCGTTATTTCAAGCCAGTCTGAAGTGGGTATGGCTCTCAGTGAGTCTCCTTGTACTTCTCTAGTTATTTTCTTAAACAAAAAACTTTCCCTGAAGAAGGCGATTGGAACAATCTTGTTTAAGTCACCCAGCCCTTTCCTGCGAATAAGAGGTACTGGTATGTGGAGGTACTCATCAAAAGATTGAATTTGCTGATTTTTTTCTTTTTCTTTTTTGCAAGTTGAAACCAGTTGGAGATCTTTGTGAGGCTGTAGTGTTGGAAAGAGTGATGCCATTTTCGTGTCTGTGGAGAGGTCTGCCAGACACGGAGCGGTTGTTCTGATTTTAATGCGCTTATGAATTTTTCAGTGTGCTAAGTGGTCACTGGAGGTGGAATTGTCTCCTATGGTATGGAGACTTAAAAACAACATGTACACTAAAAAGGCAGCGCTATTGTTTCAGTAAGAAAATTCAGCCTCCAGAGCAAATACGGTGAATGGATACTTAGTATTGGCATCAAATCCCTTTCCATAGCCAAGCTTAAATCTGCACCGTTCAGAAACTTACATCTCAGGCCCCCCACGTGCCACCACATTAGACATGGCTGGTTTTAAACCTGGCCTCTTGTCCTCCCCCCCCCCGCCCCCCCCCCGCCACACTCTCCCACATCCCATCTCCTCAGGCTTTCCCTTGTTTCTCTGGCTGGAACCTTCCAGGGTGAGTGAGTGTCCTTCTCAAACTAGTCAGTACCTCACCTCTCAGACCCTTAGCCAGTCTCACTCATGCTGCTTTTATCTTTCTCTCTCTCCATGTCTTAATCTCTTGGAATGAAGAGCCACTGTGGTGAAGTTGAAAGGGCAAGGGCCCAAGAGTCAGGGGACTTGGAACCTGGCCCTGACTCCCTTACTCATTAGCTGGGTGACCTGGGCTAGTCTTCCTGGGGCGAGAAGGGAAGAGAGCTGCAAGGTCCTGCAGGAGTGGAGTCTGTGTTTCATAGTTTTGTGTGTGTCTCTCCCAGCCTTTAATGCGGGGCAGGCCCGGTGTGTGTGTGTTAGGGGCTTGTTGATTGATTACCTGGGTGTCACCAGTGATTGTACCCTACAGTAGCCCTGCCAAGACTTTCTCTTTCTGCTTCCAAGGATAGCAGCACTCTGACATCTTCTCATTAGTCATATGCGCTATATTAAGCTAATGTTTTAACAAACATAAGTGGTACAGCCGACTCTTTCTTCTGGAGATTAATTAGTCGTCTGCAAGATGACTTTGCATTCCCAGGGGATTGGATGTAGTGAAGAGACCAGGATGTAGTGAAGAAACCAGCTGATTGGATGTAGTGAAGAAATGAGGGCCATGGTTTTAAAAAAAAAAATTTATTATTAAATAATATTTTTAATATTTCTATTTAATATTTATTTATTTGGCCTGCGCCGGGTCTTAGTTGCAGCACGCAGGATCTTTTAGCTATGGCACATATGCAGGATCTAGTTCCCTGACCAGGGATCGAACCTGGGCCCCCTGCATTGAGAGCGCAGAGTCTTAACCACTGGACCACCAGGGAAGTCCTGAGGGCCCTGTTTTATTTCTAAGGCGAAAATGTGTTTGCCCTTAAGCTTGCATGGAGTAGGCAATATTTATATGGATACAGAAGACACTTGCATGGAGTAATCCCAAGCTTCATGGATATTGTTTTTTTGGTTATTGTGACATTCTTTTCCTACAGAATGAGTATCAACAATATAAATATAGATGTTCATTATGCAAAATAGCAACTCATTTCTGACCGTTTATTTAGCACCTAGAGTGTGCAGAGGCCCTCTTCAATCTGTGGGGGAACTGGGACTCTGGGGCCTATGAGACCCCCGTTTGGTTGAATTGTACTCTGTATTTGCCATCTGAATGTGTGGCGCACGCGTGGCAGGAACTCAGGACGCTCTTGCTCAGTGGTGAGTAAGTCTAGTGGCATCAGAAAGTGTTTCTGGCATTGAAAGGTGGGAGAGGCAGTGCCGGGGAATGTGGGCCGCAGCCACCCCATTGGAGCAGGTGCCAGAGGTGTGGTGACTTGAGGAATGGGCAGCATCTGTAACCAGAAGAAGAGACAAGGGTAAGGAGATGAGGCAGGAGACACGAATCAAGGTGCTGTGGATTAAAGCTGTTACGGTGTGTTTGGGGAGAAGCAAGGAACAGTTTGGTTGAGGTCCACTTTTGCTGGGGAGTACATAGAGGGCTGGACGGAGCTGGAGTAAGAGAACATCACGGAAGGATGGATTTTGAACTATTTATTGTGACAAGATAAAGTAGAGGAATTTAGTTGGTAGTGGCACGTAGGACTGATGTGAGGTGAAAGAGCGGTACCACTGTCGACCGTTAAACAGCAAGGAAGACTTGTGAGCCTTTTTAAAATCCCCATTTTCTGTCTCTGTATTGTGCCTGTGGGAGAAGGATTACATGAATCCGATGGTCTTTGGTTTGTACCATACCGAGGGGTCCGTGTGGGACATGGTTAGGCAGCTGTCTCCCAAGCCGGTGCTCGGAGCTGGAAAGGCCACTTGAAAGAACTCCCTGGCAGAAACTTACCCGCCTCTGCAAGTTGCGATTTCCTAAACCTCAGAACCCACGTGAAGTAACTGATCTAATAAATAAGTGGAATTTAATCCACCCAGAAACAACTCTGACTTGTTGGTCTTCTTTTTGCTTTGACGTTTTTCTTTCTTAGCTGTTTACAGTGGGGACTAGAATTCTGCGAGGCAGATGACAACCGTTGACCCCTCACTGCAAACCTAGCCCAGTTCTGACTGAGCCCCAGGGGCGGGAGTCCAGGCCAGGGCTTAGGTGGTCCGTGTCCTGGGGAGCTCATGTCCTGTTTGGTGATTCTCAGCAGCCTCCTGATGAGATGCTATAGAATGTTTCTTGGCCCAAGTTGAAGTTGGAGATTATTCTTCGATTTTACATTCTTATACTAATTCTTTCACATCTGGTGTGTACTTGACACTTACAGCACATCTCAGTGTGGTCTGGACACCTTTCAGTGCTTGACAGCCCCATGTGGCTGGTGGCTAGTGTATTGGACAGTCCAGCTACAGAGCAAGACTCTTAAAGAAAATAGACTTTATTTTTCAGGGCAGTTTTCGGTTCATAGAATAATTGACTACGAAGTCAGAGTTCCCATATATTCCCAGCACCCCCTCTATATACACACAACCTCTCCAATTATCAAAATCCCCCACCAGAGAAGTACATTTGTTATAATTGCTGGACCTACATTGACACATCTTTATCACTCAAAGCACATAGTTTACATTAGGGTTCATTCTTGGTGTTGTAAATTCTGTGGATTTGGGCAAACGTGTCATAACATGTATCCACCATTACTGTATCACAGCCCTAAAAATCTTCTGCGCTCTGCCAGTTCGTCCCTCCCTCCTTCCCCTCTAAGCCGTAGCAGCCACTGATCCTTTTACTGTCTCCATGGTTGTGCCTTTTCCAGAATGGCATATAATTGGAATCATACAGTATGTAGCCTTTTCAAACTGCTTTTTTCACTTAGTAACATACATTTAAGTTTGCTTCGTGTCTGTTCATGGCTTGATAGCTCATTTCTTTTTAGTGCTGAATAATATTACATTGTCTGGATGTACCACAGTTTATTTATAGAGGATGACTTTACAAACTAGGATCGTATCCCAGTGCTGTGATGCATTGCAGGGGTTGGGGGTGTGTGTGATAGTGTCTGAGAGTTGTGGGAATGGGGGAGTTGGAATAGCTGTGATTTTCTTTTTTGCCATGTGCTTAAAAAGCTTCTATAAGCACCTGGGCTTCCCTGGTGGCGCAGTGGTTGAGAGTCTGCCTGCCGATGCAGGGGACACGGGTTCGTGCCCCGGTCCAGGAAGATCCCACGTGCCGCGGAGCGGCTGGGCCCGTGAGCCATGGCCACTGAGCCTGTGCATCCGGAGCCTGTGCTCCACAACGGGAGAGGCCACAACAGTGAGAGGCCCATGTACTGCAAAAAAAAAAAAAAAAAAAGCTTCTGTAAGCATCAAGAAGAGAGAGGATGTCGTGTAGGAGAGAGTTCATGGTGAAAATCTTGTAGAAATACTTCCATAACCACAAATAAAGGCGAATCTTTTTCTCTTAATTCCTCTAACTCACCCCACACAGAGCCTGGAATCTGCCTAGTCCAAAGCCTTCTGATAAATTAACAAATGTCTATGTCCAAATAGTCCTTCAAAGCCAGCTGTCTGAAAACACGTAGACTAAGCAAACTGTTGGAAGAGAAAAGAAAGCTGAATTGCATGGGCACCATTTCCTTGATCAAAGGATATTAAGCAAAAAGAGACCAAAACAGGAGTTTCTGCAATTCAGACGTCATTCCCACTGTTTGAGGATGCAGCTCTGCTCTGTTTTCTTTATTTTTGGGAGGCTGTTGGCTGAATGACCTGTCTTGTCTCAGTGGAGGTAAATTTCCTGCCAGTTGAGCACTTTTTATTGGCAGGGGTTGGTATATCAATTCCGAGAACTGTGTGATTGCAAAGCTGGAAAGCCAGTTCATTACGTTGTCGTATCACTGTCCAATTAAGTGTATTAACTGAAAGATGACTTAACTTCAGCCATTTTGAATCTTAAATACAAGGATCAGTCTTCTATGGGATGAGTTAATGTCAAAATCTGTCCATTGTGTTTCTCATCAACAGTTTAATATCTTCTTTTTTTTTAACACCTTTATTGGGGTATAATTGCTTTACAATGGTGTGCTAGTTTCCGCTTTATAACAAAGTGAATTAGTCATACATATACATATGTTCCCATATCTCTTCCCTCTTGCGTCTCCTTCCCACCCCCCCCATCCCACCCCTCTAGGTGGTCACAAAGCACTGAGCTGATCTCCCTGTGCTATGCGGCTGCTTCCCACTAGCTATCTACCTTAAGTTTGGTAGTGTATATATGTCCATGCAGTTTAATATCTTCTAAGCATTGGTGAGGTAAGAGAATAATTATGGTTAGTAATAAAGGGCTCCATTTAGGAATCAGCCAGCATGAAAATGCTACTGATTTCAGTTCATATCCATAGTTTTCAGACTATGGATATATATTATATATGATATATTAAATTATTGGTGAAAAATACAGCAGTACTGGCTGGTTTGACAATACTCACTTTTTAGGAGAACTGGAAGATTCACTCTTATCCTGTTTGGACTGGTCTTGGGAAGAAACGTTTTGGTTTTGTATTTACAAGTCAGTCTCCCCAGGTTCTCTTCAAACTGGGCAAGAGCAAGACTAGCTAGTTCTGTCGTCCATCCCAAACCTAAGGCAAACCATCTCTCAGCTTTAATTTTCCCAATCACAAGATAGGAATTGCATCTATTTGCACAAATTACTCTAATATTGTCAGATGAAATGGCCCAAGAAGTAGAGATGAGTATAATGAATCATTGCGCTTCGGGGGAAAGGAAAGCCTCTTCATAATAAAGAATTGTACTTTTTTTTTCCAGCTTCTTTCAAAATGTCTACCGTTCATGAAATTCTCTGCAAGCTCAGCTTGGAGGGTGATGTAAGTATATCATTTTCACTTTGTGTAATTTTTGCAAATTGGTCATCTCTCTGGGTAGCTGTGCCTCTTCCTTTCCTTGTACATCTAAGGAAAATGAGGACAAAATTCGGACAGTCATTCCCGGAATCCCCTTGCTTCCCTGTCTTCCCCAGTACTTTAGCTGTTCCTAGTAGTTCAATTTGAAAGAAATGGTATGGCTCCAGAAACTGTTTTGGCATCACATTAAAACTGGACAGACACTAGTGACACTGAGATGCTTGGAATTTTATCCTGCTATATACTTAACATGCCAGTGGTAGTAATTATTGTGATGATACAGGACTTTTTTTTTTTGCGTTAGCGGGCCTCTCACTGTTGTGGTCTCTCCCGTTGTGGAGCACAGGCTCCGGACGCGCAGGCTCAGCGGCCATGGCTCACGGGCCCAGCCGCTCCACGGCATGTGGGATCTTCCCGGACCGGGGCACGAACCCGTGTCCCCTGCATCGGCAGGCAGACTCTCAACCACTGCGCCACCAGGGAAGCCCGAGGACTTTTTTTTCTTTTTCTTTAATTGGAGTATAGTTGCTTTACACTGCTGTGTCAGTCAGTTTCTGATATAGAGCAAAGTGAATCAGCCATACGGATACATATATCCCCTCTTTTTTGGATTTCCTTTCCATTTAGGTCACAACAGAGCACTGAGTAGAGTTCCCTGTGCTCTACAGAAGGTACTCATTGATACAGGATTTTTAATGTCATGCCCTCAGATTTTATTAATGGTTGGCATAAGCCACAGCCATATTGAAAATGATCCTGCATGTTTTGGACTTCTTATAGTGTCCAGAGAGTTATTCCAGACAAGGACTTTTTAAAATTTAGTACCTGGGAAAGCTTTTCTTCAAAATAGCTAGAATTTTTTTTTTTAACTAAATAATAGAAGTATTATAATTCATCTTGTTGCCTTTTTTGCTTTGGCTGTCAGGTCGCTCAGACTTATACTTAATTGTCTTTCACAGGAACTTGGAAATTCTGATACATTTGCTTTTTTGTTTTACAGTCAAAAATTTTAAAAGCTATATGCAAAATTATAAGTCATTACAAATGCTTTTAGAATAAAGTAGAGTATAAATTATGAATATGTAAACTATCTAATAGTACCATACATCTTTCAGGTTATCTTGGCAGAACTGGCTTTTACAGAAACTCAGCAGTGACACTGGTTTGTAGGCATATCTTCCAGATATTTCAAAATACGCTCTCACTGAAATTAAAATACAAAGAAGCACTCAAGTGGGTTGACAGCAGCTTGGGTCATGTGGTACAGAACCCTCTGTCTCTGGTGCTTGCCAATAAAACATTCAGATGGATGATGTTGGTGCGAGCACAGATTGTATGGAGTGTAAAGCCTACCTCGTTTTCACCTTTCTTCTTGGACCTTGTGCACACTGTTGTTGGCAACCATACAAGCAGCATGTTGAGGTCCAGACAAGTCCAAGAGCTAAATAAATTTTTTCTTAATGGATCAGATCATTAGATCATTTTTAGTATCGGGTTTCATCAGAGGGCTTTTCATGAGGCCTTTGAAGTTACTCTAGTATGATGTGCTTCTCTGTGGAGAGATGGGACTGCAATAGAAAATGTCATGTATTCCCCAATACTTTGAGGGAAGAGAAACATCACTTGGACCTCCATAACTTGATTTTCAGATAAATGAATTTTACAGGTAGTAAGTTCAATTATCCATTTAATTTTATTTCCGGAGATACTATAAAATTATGTAAAACTTTTCCCTACTCACTGTTGTTTTTGGGATGAGATGACACAGCACCTGATATATGAAGCCATATTTGATATGGCTCGATGGCCAGACTGCCTGCCTTTGTAAATAACTGATGGCATTGTTAATAAATAGGAAAATGTGTTCCCTTAGATTTCTGTCCTCATTTTGTAGCCACCATAGCATATATAGTAAGTATTTCAGAATAACACTTTGTCATTACCTTTTCCTGAATGTGTACTCTATTCCCATTGAGTTAATCTTACTGGAAAGTTTAAGTAGTGAAATTATATGGAAAACACCTTGATAATCCACTGTGTTTCAGTTATATGTATTAACTGGATTTACTATTTGGCCAAGATGGTCACAAGTACATTTTGAAACATTTTGTCCAGCCCTGAACTTCGATTTGTGGCTTTGTGCTAGGAGACATTTGGGAGGATGGCATCTTAGTTGTCTACCTGCACAGCCTCACTGCTAATAAATGCTGGGGTGCCTTGTAACGTGATGCGTGTGGGTGGAAAGGTAAGTCAGGGCAACTCAGTCTCCGACTATTCCCAGAAACTGAGCCTAGACGGAGTCATGATGTGATGGGAGGTGTGCAGTGTGGGGAGGCAGGGATGGGGAACCTTGACATTGAAGGCGGTGTAGTGGTGGATGGGTCCACTGGCCATCAGCCAACCTAAAGAACATTGTCAGTCCTGTTTTGTCTGTCCTTTGCTTTGGGACTGGATAGCAGGGAGGAGGAGGGCTGTAAGTGCATTTCAAAGGAGAGAAGTTAACACTCTGGGGAGGAGAACTGATGTAGAATCATGCTGTTGTCCTTACCTCAGTCTGGGGTGGGGAGAGCTGGGGAGGGTCCATCAGATCTGGAAGGGTGATGGGCTTTGAAAAGCACCAGAAAGGAAGAACCTATGGTTTAAAGGGCAGTGAGAAAAAAAATACTAGGAAGAGTAGTAGGCAGAGGGGATCGTGTTAAAGACAGCAGAATGGAGGGTAGAGAGAGTAGAGAAAGCCGGCGGAACCTGGCCGATATGAAGAGGATGTGGGCCATGTGGCCTGACCACCTTGGTTCCACGGCGGTGGCCCGAGGGGGGGGGGATGCAGGAAGAAGATGCTTCCCTCACTTACCTCATAGTCCGAGACAGGCAGGCAGGCATTCTACATTTGCTTTTTAAAGAATTGTGAGCTCAATGATACAGGCTCAGTGGAAATTCATGTGCCTGTAGCAAAAACTTGGCTAAACACACTTGTCATTCAGGCATTTCCACATTTCCAGCTTGTTTCAAATTTTGGCTCAGCCCAGTTTCATGCTCTTCAAAGCCTTCTGCAAAGAAACGGGTGGTTTCAAGTGCCCAGCTTTGCGTTTTCCGCCTTTGAGCTTGCATGAAAAGTACGATGAAGTGTAGAAATAGATTTATCATATTCTAAACTAGCTGAGCCTTTGAAGAAGAATTCTCATTAGAAATAAGGAAGTTTCGTATCCTATGTGGGACGGCATGTTCATATACTTACTGAGTTACCTAGCCTAAGAATGATGCGAATTATTAAGAGAAACAATAGGAAAAAAATTTTAGGAATTGACATTTCACCAAGAGGATTTTAACTATGTGGGATTGAAGTGTGTTTGTCTTCTAACCTCAGCACTCCACACCTCCAAGTGCGTACGGGTCAGTCAAAGCGTACACCAACTTTGATGCGGAGCGGGACGCTCTGAACATTGAGACAGCCATCAAGACTAAAGGTAGGCCATCCATTTGTCCTCCTTGTCAAACACTGACCAAAGGGTTTTTATTCTCTTTTCTTGAATCTTCATATATTGGTCATTTGAAATCGTCATCAAGCTTTAACGGAGCGATCAAAACCTACCCCACCCCATCCTTCTCTCCTTCGTTCCCCCTCTTTCTCCCTCCCTCCCTCCTCTCTTTGGAGAGAAGAAGATTTAAAACATGAGAAACTAAATCACCGAATAGCATAGTGACATGGAAATAGGCTTTAGCTGAGGGCCAGGAGGGCTGATCCCCTGGGTGTGTGCTTTGGGCTGAGCTCTTCACTTTGAGGCCTCACTGCCCCTTCTATAAGGAAGAATTTGGTCATGGTGATCCCTAAGGGTCTCTTTTTGGTCCTAAATCCCCTTGAATTTTATTACATTTCTTGGAAAAATGCTGGGAACATTTTACTGCTTTGATCTCAGATTGATCTAATGAGCGAAAAATTCAGACTTCTTTTTTTTTTTTTTTTATTAGCTCCACAAGTTATTACGCCCCTCCTTAGGCCTGGAGCTTGGGTTTGAAGAGCTGTCGGGATGATTGTATTTCCTAGAGTTCCAGGATGAGTAAGAGGACAAGGAGGCATAAAAGCCTCTGTTCTGAAATAAAGCGGATAAAGCATTTAATTGGGTAAGAGTTGAGCGAGGGCCTGTTGAGCAAGGGCCTGTTCAGGTCATCGTGCTGTTTTCTGTATCTACAAAAGCCAGCGTTCAGACTTCTTTGGCTTACGTTAACGAAGCATGTACCTTTGGGGTTGCCCCATCCCTGGATCCTTGGAAACACTGTGATTATTGTAGTGATGCTTGTGATTCACCACACTCTTTTCCCCTTTTGGACAAAGTGCTTCTTTTCATATGAGGCTAGATTGAGACACGTATGTGATCCAGCAGCCAGAGTGGGTGCTTGTTCATCCCCTGCTGACGAGTTGTGGGACATTAGGACGATGGAGTGCTTTTACTTATTGACACATGCATACAATTCACATACGGGTCACTGACAGACTGGGGACCTCAGTCAGGGTGACCTGGGGCCCTAAAATTGGCGTGGACATGTGTCCCCGTTATGCCGGCATATATACTGATTGTGCCCCCTTTCGCCCTCCGAATTGTCTTGTTTTGCAGGATAAATTGCATAGTCACTTTTCCTAGAACCCTTGGAAAAACTGGTGACTGTGTTTCCAGGGATAGGAAGGAGTGCAGAAAGATCCTTTACGTCCTGTGGTTCTAATAGGACATAGGTTTGCGTCACTGGCCTCAAAGCAGCCTTCGTTTCCATGGGGACATTGTGGGCACCTCCCACTACGGGCGGCCTGGACAACTAACTACCTTCAAAAAGCCATCTTTTTTGGTGCTTTTAAATGACCATACTTGTCAAAGGCCAAGCTGGGAAGTCAGGAAGTCACTAGTCAGAAAATGAAACTAAAGTCTGCAGGGCTTACCTCCCTGCAGTCAGTTCTACTTGGTGGAGCCTAGTGGATGAGAGCATATGTGTTCGTGGGTTCAAATCTTAGCTCTACCACTAATTTACTAGCTGTCTGACTCTGGGAAAACATTTAACTTTCTTAAGCCTCAGCTTCCTTACTGTAGAAGGAGGGCTAATGAAAGTTCCCACCTCACAGGGTTGTTGTGAAGTAGGAAGCTCTTAGCATGGTGCCTGGCATATAGATAATACTCAAAATATGTCACCTTAACACACACACACACACACACACACACACACACAGTCCGCTCACACACACACACACACACACACACACACACGCAATCCGCTCTCCTAAAAACTCACCTTCTCACTATTTGAATGTGCTTGCATTCCTGGGGTTTCCCAACTAGCCATTGTAGAGATATAACCGAAGTTTAACAGTTAACTCATCTGACAAAGATGGTGCCTTTTACAAGCTTGAGACAAAGGCTGCTTTTATCCCTGCATGAGAAAGCTTTTAGCACACTGGAATGTAAAGATTGCGCAAATGAACTCTGGTAACAGCTGAAACTCCCAGGGTAATAAAAATACCTTCAGGCGCTTTCTGAGTTAGAAAAATACTGTAGTTTCTAAGCAGAAACATCTGGAGGGCTAAGATCTGGATTCCTGCATTCCAGTTTGGTCAAGTGCAGATGACATCACCATTATTAGGGTTGCAGCTGCTTATTGAGTGCTGCTGATTATGGGCTGGCGTGGCACCAGGCACTTCAGGAACATTCTTCCTAGGTGAACTTCAGATTAATCCTCTCGTGTAGGGTGCTATCGTCCCCAGTTTATGGCGGACATAATTTAGGATTAACATGCTCCAGGTCTCTTGGCTGTGGTTCAGATAGGGGTTTTAACACGACTCTTTCCAGCCCCAGGGCTGTGCTCTCAAGCACCCCAGTGTTATGCTACCCACCTGCCAGGGTTGGACTTTTTACTTTGCCGTGAGTTGTTTTCAGGCATGAGAACATTTTCTAGCTGTGATTCTATGGGTGTCAGATACATGTTATATTTGTGGGTCCGGCTTTTGGTCTCCTGTCTTCTTCTCTCCCAAACTTAATGCCCGGTGGGTCCCACTTAAGACTGCTTTTTATTATTTGTTTTTGGTGCCTAGTGATTTTAAAGAGTAACTGATTTTTCTTGAGTTAAGTCTGTTGGTCCTTTAAAATAGTTGCTAGATTGTTGGTGTAGTTAGAACCTTAAATCCTTCTAGGAAACTCGAGAGGAAAGAATGTGATAGCTCTACAGAGCTCAGAGTTGTAACAAAGATTTTATTATCAGCATTGGTTATTACTTTTTTTTCACATCTTTATTAGAGTATAATTGCTTTACAATGGTGTGTCCGTTTCTGCTTTATAACAAAGTGAATCAGTTATACATATACATAGGTCCCCATATCTCTTCCCTCTTGCGTCTCCCTCCCTCCCACCCTCCCTATCCCACCCCTCTAGATGGTCACAAAGCACTGAGCTGATCTCCCTGTGCTGTATCAGCATTGGTTATGATGGTGACAAACCTAGATCCATCTTCTAGTTGGAGAGTGACTTAGTACATTATGGTAACTGCCTTTATATTGCATAGAATGTCTGTAGAGTGTCACCAAGACATGAAAAGTGAAGTTTGTAAACAATTTTTTTACATTGTTATTGAGATACAATTCACATTTCATACAATTCACCTGTATAAAATGTACAATTCAGTTTTTTTTAGTATATTCACTGAATTGTACAGCCATCACCACAGTCAATTTTGGAACACTCATATTTCACCTTAGATTTGTCAGTTGCGTAGGAAATGGACATAAAATAGTGTATACAGTATGATCATACCACCACAATTTTTTTTTGTCAGAAAGAAAAAGATAAAAGGCATTATTAACTGATATATAGAATTATGGGTAATTGATTCTTTTCCTGTGTTTTCGGTATATTCTGTTTTTTCCAATTTTTCTGTGGTGACATGTATTACCTTCATAACAGAAAGCAGTAAACTAAATTAAAAACAAAAATGAAGTCATCGTAGTTGAACAACATGGGTTTGAGCTCCACTTACACGTGGAGGTTTTTCAACGCTAAGTACTACGGTGCTACGGGGTCAGAGGTTGGTTGAATCCACAGATATGGAACTGAGGATAAGGAGGGTCGACTATAAATTATATGTGGATTTTCAGCTGTTGGGGGTGTCGGCACCCCAAACCCTCCAGTTGTTCGAGGGTCAGCTGTAGTTGGGAAACTCACATCCCTTTTGGTTTTTTCTCCTTCCCCTTGATCTCTTTAGATACTAACACTAGTTTAAAAAAAATGAGCTAATTAAGATCTTACCTTCCCTTTTAGAATGCCTTTCACTTTAAGTGTAATTAGGAAGCTCATGCCCCACCTTAACTGGCTCTGTTGCAAACCCTTTTCCAGGAGAATACAATGCAAATTAATTGGTGTTTCCCTGACATCCAAGGAAACAGGGTAAACCTCAAATGCTGATACAAACAAAGCCAAAGGACAGTGAAAAGATGACCCTCTGGGCCTCCCCTCTCAGGGTAGCCCAGGTGTGTGTGCACACGTGTGTGTGCGTGTGCCGAGTATAGAGCATGCTGGGCATTACCTGTACTGCCTGATGTACGTCTGCTTCCCTATCCGAGTACTCGCAGGCAGAAGGGCTGTGAGCAAGTCAGCTGTGGCCTAGGGTTACTCACTGCTCTTAAACCCAAGGATTGTAAACCGAGGCAGGCCTGCAGTGGGGAGAGTTAGGAGGGGCAGACCTGGGTGAGATCTATAGGCTGGTGCTGCCTAGACTGGTCAGAAGGCCCCAAAACAGCTCTTATCCCTCCCTTCTCCTCTGCCCTTATCTCTCACCTGGGCTGCTAGGGCATTTGTCCTTATTTATTTATAAAATATTTATTTATTTGGTTGTGCCGGGTCTTAGTTGCTGCAGGTGGGCTCCTTAGTAGTGGCACGTGAACTCTTAGTTTTGGCATGCATGTGAGATCTAGTTCCCTGACCCGGGCCCCCTGCATTGGGAGTGTGGAGTCTTACCCACTGCGCCACCAGGGAAGTCCCCGTCCTTATTTTTACGGGCCTCCTTGCCTCATCCATTGCAGATTCTCTGTCTAGCTTCATCTCCAGGCTATTCGGTGCCACAAACAGAGCCTTTGCTCTCTCAGGAGTGTGCAGCCCACTTCTAGTGGGAGTGTTGGCGCACTTCTGACATCCAGGCAGTTCCCACTCATCTTGGCCTGAGCTGATGCACCGCCTCTTCTCCGAGCTTTCTCTAAGTGGGAGGCAGAATCATTTATTCCTTGATCTGTGTCTCATTTATAGCTCTTGCCACATTGTGTTGTAGTTATTTATCTATGGGTTTGTCTCTCCCACCAGAAAGTGAGCTCCTTGAGGGCAACGACTTTATTTCATTAAACTTTTCCAATGCCCAGGCCCTTGGGATCATGTGAAAAAGTACATATTTAACCTGAATAGCAGTGAAAATGTACACAGATACCAGCATACAGGTGAGTGCAGAGTCAGGATACGTGGCTGGCAAGAGAAGGCAGCAGAAGGCAGTTCCAGAATCCGGACCATATCCCCGAAGGATTAACAGTCCCCTAGTAAGCTTTGATCCTTTTTTCCAAAAGGAATTTAGCTCACACTTGTAAGTTTGCTTTGTTTTTGGTTTGAAGGGATCTCAGTGTTCCCTGAGCATGTCACCTAAACCAAATGGAACATTGCTTTGTGTATGCTCTGGCTTGAGGTAGACTCTGCAATTACTTACCTTAATTAATGTCTAGTTAGAAACTGAATAAAGCCATGCAAAAGTAGTAATATTGCTTAATTAACAAGAGGTTTCTGAGACTTAGATCTGTAGGAGTCTCTTGGTCTAGATTGGCCTTGGGTTAAATATATACTGCAGAGTGTACAACACAGCTGTGAATGGTTTACCATATGGGTCCAAATAACGAGAAAGGAAAGTCAGCTAAATGAGAAAAGGATGAATCTAGACTACATAAAATAGATTGTAATTAGAAGCAGCACAACCCCGGAGTTAGTGTAAGTGCCAATAAACTGGTACAGCTTCGGTCTCTCTCTGGAAGGGGAGGGTAATGAATTGCCCTATTATTATTGCCAGTTTTGATTTTAGCAGTATTTGTGTTCTCCGGAAGGGTTACAGAAGCGGGTGATTTTTCCCTCCCTTATAAGCACAAGTATAGAAGCATACGGCAGCAAGTTTCTGCGCTTATTTTTTTCTTATATTTCGGAAATGGAGCTGCTTAAGATTTCCAGCGTGGCCGAAAGACTTAACATCCCATGGCAGTGGGAAGCAAGCCAGGATATGTATTTTTGGTTTCACCTGCACACCTGGAGGTATATTCATTTAGCTGAGACAGCAATGAGGAATGTATTCTCTCTTTTTTTTGCGGTACGTGGGCCTCTCACTGTTGTGGCCTCTCCCGTTGCGGAGCGCAGGCTCCGGACGCGCAGGCCCAGCGGCCGTGGCTCACGGGCCCAGCCGCTCCACGGCATGTGGGATCTTCCCGGACCGGGGTACCAACCCATGTCCCCTGCATCGGCAGGCAGACTCTCAACCACTGCGCCACCAGGGAAGACCAGGAATGTATTCTCTTGAAGATGCCAGGAGGCAGATTGGCTCTGAAAAGTAGCTTCTCTCCCACGGGAGTGGCATCGGAGGTGTGGGCCCAAACTAAGAACCCCCACACCTGAGTGTGAGCACGCTTGTGGGAAAGGCCTTTCTGCCCCGCGTAGCCCAGGACCTTCTCACTCTAACCATCCTGGAAGTGAACAGGAGGGAACAAAACCTTCCCGTTGATGAGGACTTTCCTTTTGTGTTCAAGCTCACTTTAGACTGAATTCTCATCTTACAGCACTGCTGGGAACAAAGAGGGACCAGTGCTGAGTCACAGCCACCTTTACTCTGGGCACAGATTTTCTGATTTTTTTCAAGATGATCATTGTCTACTCGGGTAGGTAGATGCCGGACTCATGCCAAGGAGCCTGTGAAACATGGGTGAAGGAGTCCCTGGTGCCTTTCTCATTGTAGGCATCGGCTGTGTTGCCTGCCTGTCAGCTTTTTTTTTTCTGTAAAAAATGGTTACCTCTTTTCCATGAGGAAATCCCAATACCGGTGACACCCAGGGACGATGGAAGTCACCACGTTCAGGTGTTGGCAGTGCTGAGACAATAACTAGTAACTTCTGTGTCAGCTGAGTTCAGGGCGGGTATCAGTTTCTTTTAAATCTGTTCAGATTTTTTTACTTTCTGACTCAGGAAGCTGGTAGAGCAACAGGGCACAAATTGGTGCTTTCATTTTATGCATAACCCTTCATTTGCAATTTTATTTGATTTCGATCTTGAGTAGTGGCCTTTGTGTTTTCCTGCTGGTCCTGTAGAGTATCTCAGAAATGTAATTATGCACAGAAGGCAGACAGGGTTCCAGATTATTAAAATACCCCAGTGGGATTACCAAGGAGACTGTACTTAAATCCTGTCTAAGGGACTCAGCTGAGGTGAGACTAGAGCAGAATGGAAATAGAAGAAATTTGATTTCTGGGCCCAATCCTCTTCTTAGGCACTTAGCTAAACCACGCTTTGCTTGAGGCGGGCCAGGCAGCACCGTGGCAGATGGTGGGAAGGGTACTTCGGGCAACAGTGTGTGTGTGAGTGTCTGTGTGCGTACATGTGTTTCTCTGTCTCTAAAATCACTCTTACTGGCATTTTAGGCTCCCACTGAGTTATGAATGGCTATTTCCAGAAGAGAGTCTTCTAGCTCTTTCTCTTGAAAAAAACCTCAGTTGGGTTAGCTCAGTGGCCACGCATTGTTACTGGGTGGCAAATCATTATCTACAGATTACTCAACGGGTGTACATTTGTATGGTCTAAATAGTAAGTCCAGTTCTGTAAACAAATAGACACGTTACTGTCTCCAGTCCTTTTTAGCAACAAGATGGAGGAGTGTGGTATAAAGAAGTACCAAATTATAATTCAAAAAGGTACAAACATGACTCATAGAGATATAGGATAAACACGTGGCAAACATTTATTTAATTCATTGAGATAGGGCTGGTTAAAAGGGAAATTTGAGAGACTAGGTGTTTATAGACACTGAGGAAAGAATGTTGGAAGAAGATTGCTAGGCTGGATACAAGACCGTTAATGTCCTTTAGGGCACTGAAGCCATAATCTTGGGGACTATCCTTTCTACTGGACCAAAATCTACAAGTTAACACATAACCCCATAGAGCCTATGCCGTAATCAGTAGTGAGTAGCAAGTTGAGTGAGAGCGTGCCCTGGAGAAACAGTCTTGGATGGGCCTTTTAGCCACATTGGGAAGACATGTTCCCTTCCTTTTGCCTTATTTTCAAGTTTTGGATTATTTTCTGTAAT
The DNA here is from genome assembly GCF_949774975.1 of Lagenorhynchus albirostris. Lineage (NCBI taxonomy): Eukaryota > Metazoa > Chordata > Mammalia > Artiodactyla > Delphinidae > Lagenorhynchus > Lagenorhynchus albirostris. Next base: position 118,893,003 of record NC_083095.1, on the reverse strand, counting down.
AGGAGGCAGAATAGCCCAACGTAGATATTTAATCCTGGTTTGAATCCCAGCTCTGCAAGTGACTTGCTTGTGTGACCTTGGGTGAGTCCTCGTCTTTTCCTCATTGGTACAACGGGGATGACACTAACACCCATCGCACATGGACACGATGACAATTGCAAGAGAGCTTTGCACAAAGCACCTTGTAAAATGCCTGGCATGTAGGTACTCAGTGAATGGTTGATACTATCAATATTATAATAAAATAAAACCCATGGGTCTGTGCCTTCTGCTCTCTCTGTGGCCTGCCTGTGACCTTGTTGTAAAGATGATTTCTGAGGTTTGATACTGATATGCCCAGTAACCTAAGCCAAGTCCCGGTCTTACCTATGATCTAGATAAGGAGCGGATCTGGGCAGTTTTCCTTTATCTCCTAACTAGTCAGTCAGCCCTGCCTGGAGGGCCTCCTGAGTCCTTTATCAAACACAATGAAATCTGTTTTCTCTGTGCAGTCAGTGTGCCTTGGCAGATGTGAGTCAGATCCTGTGCAGAATGGCCTCTTGGTTCCTGGCCATGAACAGTAAAGATGCACATTTTCCATGCAGTGCCAGATGTGGAGCTGACTTGGGGTTTCCACCCGCAGAGAGGAGGAGACTCCAGGAGGCCCATTTTGTGGGTTTGGATTCAGCCGTTATTTTAGACTGCAAGTGTTCTTTGTTTTAAAAATACGGCTGATGTTTTCAGGAACCCACGACCCCAGAGTTTTCTATGTGAGCCCTGCTGTCAGCGGTGCCTTCCCATGGCATCACTTGCCGGAGCTGTGGCTTCAGGTGACTAGCACTTAGAACAGGGACTGATTTTTTTCAGATGCCCTGGAGTGTGGGAAGCATTTTTGTAGTTAGCTGATAAGATTAGTTGGCCATTTTCATTCAAGGAAAAAATGCTTAAAAACTTTCTTGCTGCTTTCCATCAGGAGCCAGATAAATTTGTGTCTTAGTTCCTCACCAGTCTTGAAAATCTTAACTTCTGTTAGTGTTGAAAAGACATTTAATGTCCATCAACAGAGGATTGGATAAAGAAGATGTGGTACATACATACAATGGAATATTACTCAGCCATAAAAAAGAATGAGATAATGCCATTTGCAGCAACCTGGGTGGACCTAGAGATTATCATACTAAGTGAAGTAAGTCAGACAGAGAAAGACAAGTATCATATGATATCACTTATGTAGAATCTAAAAAGATGATACAAGTGAACTTATTTACAAAACAGAAACAGACTCACAAAGGGGAAAGGTTGGGGGGAGGGATAAATTAGGAGGTTGGGATTAACGTATACACACTACTATATATAAAATAGATAATCAGCAAGGACCTACTGTATGGCACAGGGAACTCTATTAAGTATTCTATAATAACCTATATGGGAAAAGAATCTGAAAAAGAATGGATATATGTATATAAATATGTATAACTGAATCGCTTTGCTGTACACCTGAAACACAACATTGTAAATTAAGTATACTCCAGTGTAAAATAAAAATTAAATTTAAGAAAGGCATTAAAAAAAAATCTGCCTGAATCACAGAATTTACTGTGTTCTCACCCACATTCTGTGGGATCCTGCACCCATGTCATTGTTTCCCAATGTGAGGCTTTGCTTGGATTACTTTGTGACCTTCTGTATCCAACACGAGAGGAATGGGATGGGAAAATAGGCATTATTCACATTTATTGTTTTCTTTATGCGTTCGCTTCATCCACGCAGTTTCTTTTCGACCCTGGGCTCCTTCCCTCAGCAGACACTTCCCTTCGCACTGGCACAGGAGCGATCGGAAAGTGCAAATCCAGAGGGGCAGAGCCTCATCTGCCGTCCTCTGCGCCTACGTTAACCTTGTTTAAATGTAAAGCTTTCCTGGTGTACTGGCACTTGCTGTGCATTTGTTGACGGTGATTGTGCTGACGTAGGTAGCTGAACGTTCAGCCCTCATCCTTCAGCTGCATCCTGGGCAGGAGTGGTGAGTCACCAGATGACCCTTGCCGCTTCAACCTGGACTGGACTGTTTTCCACAGGAATAGACCGTCTCACCAGTTATGATGCCAGGTCGAGAGGAAGCAGCACTGTTCTGAAGATAAGATGGTGAAATCCCACTGGCAGATGTGTGCATTCTGGGGTTCCAACACAGGACGTGCCTTCCGTGGCTTTGAGTAGGCCATCGATCCTGGGCACTGTGATTTATTTTCCTCTTTCTAGTTCAATTTGAAACTAGCGCACAGTGGTATGGGAGGAGCAGCTGATGCAGGTGAGGCCCTCGGAAGGAGGAGGGGGCTTCCACTGGCAGAAATAGCCCCCATTTACTTTCTTTGTAGTTGCTGGCATTAGCATTGATTGTATCAATACATTGATTGTATCAATGTATCAATGTATCAGATCTTTCATTGGTAAGGGGTCCCAGCATGCTCGATGCTGCATCGCAGCAGTCTGTTTGTTTGGTAAGTAATTTAGGTAAAATACACGTAGACGCCTTCAGGCTCTAGTTGTTGCTGAGTCCTAGGTGAGATTCAGGTTAACCACCCAGGCTCTTTATGGGGATTTCCAGTAACTGGATTGTATTCTGACTCTGTTGGCTGAATGCTAAGCTGCTATGAACAGAAAGGTTCATTGTTTGGTTGCTAAGAGAGGTTTGTTTCAGTGACTAAGAACACGGGACTGCACTGAAGTTTGTCGAGTGAGCTCTTTTCAGGTGTTATTTCTTACCAGGGTTGTTTGAACAAAGGTAAACATTGCTTTCCCTAAAATTGTAGTTGACCCTGCACCTCACAGAAGCAGTTGGTAGAAGCGATTTAATAGTCTTATACACAGGCAGATTTCCAACGACCTTTCCACTTGCCACCCATGCTTTTCCATCTCTGTTGGCGATTCTCAAATAAAGAGTCACCAGGGAGCTGGTTGAAATGCTGCTTCCCAGGTCGAAAGTCCACAAGAGTCTTTAATCATATCTCAGAGGGCAGGGAGGCCCAGGGAGCTGTGTTTTTTTTTAATTTTCTTTAATTTTTAAAATTGAAGTACAGTTGATTTACAATATTATATTAGTTTCAGGTATATAGCATAGTGATTTGGTATTTTTGCAAATTATACTCCATTATAGGTTATTACAAGATAATGGCTATAATTCCCTGTGCTGTACGGTATATCCTTGTTGCTTATCTATTTTATACATTTTTTTTTTTTTTTTTTTGCGGTACGTGGGCCTCTCACTGCTGTGGCCTCTCCCACTGCGGAGCACAGGCTCCGGACGCGCAGGCCCAGCGGCCGTGGCTCACGGGTCCAGCTGTTCTGCAGCATGTGGGATCTTCCCAGACCGGGGCACGAACCCGTGTCCCCTGCATCGGCAGGCGGACTCTCAACCACTGCGCCACCAGGGAAGCCCTATACCGTCATTTTAAATGTCTGTATATTATCCCACTATAAGGACAAAAACATTTATTTAATCAATCTACTATTAGACATTTTCCCCCTTTATTTTTTGCCAAAATAAGCATCTTTGAAACGATCTCATATTCAGCAGTTGGGTTTCTACGTTGACACCGGCTACTCTGAAAATCAGAGCTGAAGGTATAAATGCTGCAGTTAAGGTAACTAACGTATTGGTATGAATTCACTTAAAAATGAGTATGTAAATACAAAAATGTTACTTATTTTTATACCCAGAAATTCTAACTTTCTGATCTTTCTAACACACTTGAGAGTTTAGAATACCTTCTTTGTAAGTCTGCTCATTGCCTCTGTCTCAGAGTATTATCGTTCTGACCTTTCTGTTGCTTTGGAACTCCTGATTTCCTATAGGCTGGGCTGTTCGCAGTTCATGTGTGACCCTGGAGGCTTAACCACTCTGCTCTTTCTCACTCAGGAATTACCTATCCAGTTATGGCAAAGACTTCTTTTTATTAAACAAAGTTCATAATCAGTCAGGAGAGAGACCTTTCACTTTCTGAATTCTTAAAATAGTCCTTCCTTAAGTTAAATGGCATGTTAAGAGTATTTCTGATATAAAATTGGAAACTTTCAGATACCAGAAGGCGTTGCTTATCTTTGTAAATACACATGTTCCAATTAAAATATTTCAGTGGTACTTCAAAACTCCCAGTTTAGATTTAGATTAAAACATTATTCTTTTTAATAAAGTTACAAAATTGATTATTAAAATTGCCTATTGAATATTAAAAACAGTGGAACATTTATTTTCCTTACAAAACAATTTAGTCTTCAGTAAGTAGGATTGTATTAATCAATTATGCTATTAAAATACAACTGCCATATTAAATCTGACTCATTTGTCATGACATTTTATATAATTATAGAAATTGTACCTAGCTGCTTATATAGCCATAATCCTGCCATAAATATAAATAATTGTCTCTATTAATTCAGGTCGCGGTTACTGTCTATTAAAACCTCAGTTAAATGGTAATTCGGGGACCTTCATTTAAAATCTTTCTAAATCTTTGTTGTTCCCTGTGACTGCCAAAGCCCCACAAATGCACCTCCTACTGTTGAGTCCAGAAACCCAATTTATGAATGAAATAGTTTTTTTTTTTGTTAGTTTTGGTTTTTTAATACAGATACTTAAAAAGGTCCATTTAGACTTGAGGTTTGAGGCTGTTAGGAAAAACAGAAAAGAGGGTATACATGTTGGGTGGAGGGTGCTGACAAAAAGAAAGAAACCATCTTAATGTCTTGGCGTTTCACTTTAGGGACTAATATATACATTTCAGGTTGAAAAAGTGCTTAAAACCTTCTGTGTAAGCCCAGAGAACTAGAGCATATGGTTGAGTAACTACTCCCTGCTTGTGTCTTCATAGGTGTGGATGAGGTCACCATCGTCAACATTTTGACCAACCGCAGCAATGCACAGAGACAGGATATTGCTTTCGCCTACCAGAGAAGGACCAAAAAGGTACAGCAGGTTCAGGGATGGAGGGCATTCCATGTTGAATTTCAGTTCCTCAGCCATTGCTTTTTCTTTTTGTGAATTCTGGCTCTTCCCAGCAAGTGCCTCCTGGAACCCTAGGAGATCCAAGGTTTTCCCCTTACATCCTGTAAGAGTCACAACTCACATATACGTGTCCCCTGGGGTGTTTGGAGCTTAAGCATAAAGACCACACCCTCTTCCACCCCAGAGGGTGTAAAGGGAGCAGTTCCGGAAATAGAAAGGATGGGGAAAACAACAGGTATCATTTATTGAGTGGTAACCTTTGTGCCAGGTATGCCGTTCTCTACATGTGGCCACTCATTTCATCTTTATGACTTCTGCTGGTTCTTGATAAAATGTTTTAAATTTAATCTTGGGACACTAGCCTCCATTTGAGTATTGATCCTGACACATTCCTCTCATTCTTAAAAAAATACAGTTGAATTCCTAAGATCTTTGCAACCGCCAGGTTTAGTTTAGTAGCTCATTTGGTCTCTAGGCTGTCTTCACCTTGCCATGCTCTCACTATTTAAAGGGTCTTGTGTGCCTTTTTCCCTTGCTCATCCACGAGTGGTTAAGGAACAGCCCAGCACTTGTTCATCCTTTATTTTGTCGCAGTGTTAGGAAATTTATTTTTACAGACAGGCTGCTTTATTTTTAACTTCTTGCTATTAAAAGCTTTCGATTTATTCTTGGACGGTGCAGTAAGCATGGCTTCCTGCAGCTCCCGCTTGACTTATGGCTTTCACTCGTAGTCACAGTGGAGGTGAGCTGGAAGGAGTCTAGAAGAGACATTTCTGCACTTGGAGTTGACATGACCACCAGGGTCCAGGAAGTTGCAGGTCACACCCTGCTATATCTCCCTCTCCCACCTCTCAAAACAGTTGGAAAGGACATAAATAGGAAAGCATGCAGCTTGTTTCCTCTCATATGCATTAAAATTTTTCTTCCAGCTAGACTGACATTAATCTACTACAGTGAGGCATGGAAGGGAGTGTTTATTTCTCCACTTTCCCAAAAGGATCTGTGAGCTGGTAGAGCTGAGTTCCAGTTGGAGCAGAAGGCCCACCTCTTTGGACAATATGCCTGTAATTGCTCCTTCAGCTGTCACTTACAGAATGTGGTCTTGGAACACACTTGGGTGTGGACACATAAGTGTACATAGAAATATAGAAGCCCGGATTTCGATTTCAGATGAGATGTATGGAGGACAAAGCTCTCACATACCCTGTTGGAGGGATGATGTTACAGAATCATGATGGGTTTGGTGACCTCACAGGCTTCATGGTGGGCTGGGGACAACTCACTATCCTATGATTCTTGATACCTCTTAACCCTGGGCTAAGGAGAATTATCACATTTTAAGAAAGATACGTAAAATAATGGAGATACTTTCTGAAGGAAATCCTGAAAGCAGAACCTTATTGTTTGCATAATAAAGGAGAAGGCCCTGTATTGTACTTTAACAATAGGGACCGAGGCTGCCTAGGTGAGGGGCTTGAACAGCATGGGTACAGCTAGTAGAAGTGGACAGGAACTGGGACAGAGGATCAATGTTATATTTCTTTCATGTTCAAGCAGATGCCAGGTTTCTCCGTAGAAGGAATGGTCATATTTTATTTGTCAAACATATCTGGACAAATATTCTTTGCTAAGTGCAAAGAAAGCCCTGTGCTTGACATTATGAGAAGCAGGAAGTTGGCTGCCCATAAGGAGTTTATTATAGAAGTGGAAGAAGTCGGTAGGTGCCCAAATGCTATTTGAAGTCTGAACAGAGAATGGGTAGAGGGGAGTGTCAGGGTAGGCTAAGTTTGGAATTACCTAACCTCAGAGTTCCACGCCGGAAAATTGGTGCTATAATTGGAAGGTGTAGCTTTCTAAAGTTCTCTGCTAAGTGCTATGTGTTACTAGGACTTCAGGAAGCAGGAGAAAGTAGGTGATGAAAGGGTTGGGCCAGATGATTTCTAAGACCCATCTCAGTCCTCGACATCTGTGAATGATTTGAGAAGATTCTCTCTGAAGCAGGCTGCCCACACCTCTTAGAGCCTGCACACGCCTCTAGGGGCTAAACATCGTAGATGCCATGGGTGCTGCTGGAAAGCAGGAGAGGAAGAGAGAAGAGGGGGGGAAAAAGTGAAAAGAAAGAAAAAAAATAATTATAACAGGAGAGTTCAGCCATCACTCAGTGCCCATGATTTGTAGGAAATCTAATCCCCGAGGAAGCATCTGTCAAAGCCACATCGAATTGGGATATCTGTCTGCCTATGTGGGTGCTGACTCAGGCCTCTGACTTGAAATCTGTCAGTGGATTTTAATGGTAACGGTGGGAACCTTTAAGAAACAATACATAGCAGGGAAGCCCAGCGGTGAATGGGGAGGGCGTTAGTCCCCACCATCTTGATAATACCGTTCCAGTTTGGTATGGAAAATAGAGGTTCTCTCAGTCTTAGGTGAAGTGTCTTGCATAGGAAAGCTTCATGAGATCACTTCTAGCCAAGTGGGGGCCTCTGGTTCCACCTGGAGACTTTCTGGAGCGACCTCTGCACAGCTGCACAAAACCTTCACAGGAGGATACCAGCAGGCCACAAGGGTTCTGCTTCCTTGGAGGCTCCCCACTTTGATCACCTCCTCCTTAGCAGGGGCCTTGACCCTAGAAAGTGCCCTGTCTTAAATAGGCTGTTACCACGTGCGAGTGTAAGCATATTGTAAACTGCATTCACGCATAGCTTTCTGAGGCATTGCATGCTGCTCTGGTTTCCTTTTACTGACTGGACGAGAGGGCAAAATCAGCTTGGATTTTAGGGGATTTTACCGGCGGAAAATCTGATCTTTCCACTTCTGACCTTTGGGTCTGCCAAAGGGAATGCGGTTGAAGGATACTTTGACCGAACACCCCAGAGTTGTCAAAAGAATCACAACCTGCTTTACAAACACATGCCTCTATTTTTTTTTTTTTTTTGCGGTACGCGGGCCACTGTTGTGGCCTCTCCCGTTGCGGAGCACAGGCTCCGGATGCGCAGGCTCAGCGGCCATGGCTCACAGGCCCAGCCGCTCCGCGGCATGTGGGATCTTCCCAGACCGGGGCACGAACCCGTGTCCGCTGCATCGGCAGGCGGACTCTGGACCACTGCGCCAGCAGGGAAGCCCCCACATGCCTCTATTTTTGTCTTACTAGTTTTAAAGGGAATATTGGTTACCAACCAAGTTTTCCATGTTGTTGCCTGTGTTTCTGAAGGAACTTGCATCAGCACTGAAGTCAGCCTTGTTCGGCCACCTGGAGACAGTGATTTTGGGCCTATTGAAAACACCTGCTCAGTATGACGCTTCTGAGCTGAAAGCCTCCATGAAGGTAAACACGTGTGAGATGCAATCTCTGTCAAATCCGCCATTAATATTTGTGAATTACAGCTTCCTGAGTGTAATTAGGTGATTTTCAGTTATGTTGAATTCTCATTTGGAATCATTTTTGGGGAATGAACTGAAGCTATAAGGCTCAGGATTTGTACCAAAAATATTTCAATTACTTTTTTTAAGACTGTAAAGAAATTTCATGATGCAGAGAAGTCAGTTACCAGCTGCTACTGCTTGGCACCTGGGCAATTGGAATACCATTTGGAAAAACTACTTCCTTGATTACACTTCCTCTTTAAAAAAGATTTGTTATGATATTAAGGCAAAAGTAAAACTCATAGCTTTTGTTAAGTGAAGCTTAACAAAAATCTGCGTATGCCGTTTTGGTCGTCTCTTCTGACCTCCTTGCTGGTCCCATTGTTTGATTCAAATTTTGGGCAAAATCAGAGCATCACAGTGCACATAAAGGGTGATTTCAGCTCGTGAATGGTTCCTGTGTTTTGTTCAAAGTATCAAGGCACATGCTACTGTCTTTTGTTTGTATTTTGCAAAGTTATTTTGAACATGGATTTTTTAGGTTAAATTAGATAGTAAAAATTCCAGGTTGTAAGTTCCCCTGAATTTTGTGTGTACCTAAAACATCGAGTATTATATAAATGGAATAGATATATAAACATAAATGCATGTTTAATGGCAAAGCACAGAACCCTTTTCGTAAGTGTGCCTGCAATACTTTGAGTAATCTGACACTGCCCTCTGCTGGTAAAAGTGGGTAAAGCCTCAGAGTGGAGGGAAAGCTGTAGTTCTGATTTTTTATTCTAAGTCCGAGTGCATTTTCTGTGATGCCACCATTTCTGAATTATGGAGAGACGGAGCTGTAAGTCAGTCACCAGCTAATGTCACAGTTCAGTTGTCATTCCTTCCCCCACAGAGCACCTCGAGAGGGAGGCAGCTTCCCACTGGGTATTTCCAGGGCCCAGAAGTTGATAGCTCAGGGCTGCTGAAAGATGTGCTCTGAAATCAGTTTTCCAGCTTGGCCCAAGCTGTGCTCAGTTTATTTGAGCAGACTTGCTCTGAGTTTTCTAAGTAGACTATATTGGACAGAATGATAAAATGTCAACAACACTTAATGATCCTGTTTAATAAAAAGAACACTGAAAACACTCAGTCTTGGGACCTTTGGAACCATGGATGAGCTGGCCTCTGCTAGGTTTCTTCTGACCATCATCACTTCAGATCAGTTTATCTTATTTTTGCCAAGAATTCATTTAGTTGTGATTTGTGCAATTTTATAAGTATCTGTTACTAGGTATTAGTGACTTGAAACAGACCTGCTTGAGCTGTCAATCACCATTGTAATCTATGTAATTGGGCCCAATGAAAGGTGCTTTGACTGCTAGATCTTTGACCTTGGGCCAGCTCTTCCATTAGCTATCACAGCTGAGTACCCTTCTGAAATCCATAAAGCTTGGAGTGACATGAACTGAACTATGCTTTAAAAAAAATCTGTTTTGACTTCTGGCAATACCAGTGGCAATATCTGCCGTATGTTACAGTAGACGTTGCCCTTGTGATGGGAACTGTGGACAGTCTGTGGAGAGCCTGGGCCAAGTTTGAAATCGCCAAGGTCACCTTTAAATATAGAGGAAAAAATGCTATTAGAATTCTCTGATATTAACATGGGTATATCAGTGATGAAAGAAAACAAATCTTCTATTGCTATACCTGTTCTACGTTTCAACAGTGTCAGGATATAGCATTTCTTCCAATGCATGAGTTATTTTTAGACTCTATTACATATCCTTGAGATTGAAAAACTGCCCCCTAAAATATTTGAAGATGCTTGGTCATCTCTTTATAATATCTGTATAGAATGTTGTGTAGACCTTTGGCTAAGAAGGGAAGAAATTTTGGCTTTGCCAGCACCTCTACAAATCATGATTAAAAACTCTGGGAGGAAGAGGCCTTGGCTCAGATTAGATGAGGAATAAAATTCAAAATTAACTATTCACCTGAGGCTTAGCTTCTATAAACCACTGTTTTAGGGGCATATAAACTCTAATAAGTTTAATTAATCGCTGACACACTTTTCATGTGGATAAGTAAGTTTCTTATTGTATTAACACCTCATAATTGATTTACATTTTAAACAGTTGTCATTCTACTTAGTTCAAAGTGATATTTCCATACTCGGAAAGGCAAGTATTAGAGAATCCTGATTATTAAATCTTGACTTTGATCATGAAGCCAGCTTTGAAATACAAGTTTCATTGGGTCCTTTCAAGCTCTCTGGCCTGGCAGCTCTGAAGTGTATGTATTAAATTTGAATAGATCACCCATCAAATTCTTCCTCCTTCCTAAAATGTTGGTGTCTGGGTTTACCTGGCGCTTCATTATTTCCTTTTGCTTCTCTAAAATGCCCGAAGAGTGCATCGCACTCGAGCAAAAATGGAAGTACAAGAATGAAATTTTTAACACTAACCCAATTTTACATTTCAAAGAGGTAAAGCTAAAAAATTTATCTTATCTATACCTTTCCCTCGTAAAAGACTTACTCCAATCTAATGATGCTGGCTGCACATGGCAGCATAAAATCTCTGTGTTCCTTTGTTTTAAATTTCTGAGCAGAATTGTACAATAAAGAAAATTATTTTTCATCTATTAAAGTAATGGCCGATTATTAGAGAAGTTGAAAAATAAAGAAACATAGGGAGACGATAAAGTTATTCAGTTTATAAACCCATCGCCAAAAGGCAACCACTTTTAATATTTTGGTGTATTCCATTGCTGTCTCTTCCCATTTCACTACATGTTTATATATAGTGGAAAAAAATTTTTTTAATGTAGTTGAGCTAAAAAAAACATGTCAATTAAACCATCTTTTATTTTGATGAAGCTTTTTTTTTTTTTTTTTTTTTTGGCGGTACGCGGGCCTCTCGCTGTTGTGGCCTCTCCCGTTGCGGAGCACAGGCTCTGGACGCACAGGCTCAGCAGCCATGGCTCACGGGCCCAGCCACTGCACGGCATGCGGGATCCTCCCAGACCGGGGCACGAACCCGCGTCCCCTGCATCGGCAGGCGGACTCTCAACCACTGCGCCACCAGGGAAGCCCGTTGATGAAGCAGTATTTTAAAGGAATAGAATATAACTTTACCTTGTGCTGAGGAATGCAGTACAGATCCCTCAGGAGGAATGCAGGAAGGGGCGTGCTACATACCCCGTCTGTGTGTGTAGTTTACCTGACTGAGATCAGGGAAGTGGGCTAATGGCCTGGAGGGTTTTCTCTGCTGATGTCTGCAATGCCTGGTTCGCAGGGGCTGGGGACCGATGAGGACTCCCTCATTGAGATCATCTGCTCGAGAACCAACCAGGAGCTGCAGGAAATCAACAGAGTCTACAAGGAAAGTGAGTAGCCCCAGTTCTGTGGTGCACCCTCTCAGCCCTGTTTCTGTGACCCCCATCCTGGCCTGCGGGGCTGGTGTTCAGGATAGGGTGCCTGGATTACTTGTGGAGAAATGCTTGCCACCTGGACCGTCCAGGGGTCTGCTCTGTTCCAGGTCCCTCTCCTCCATCTCCTGATGGCCTGGCTTTTGATGATGACGCTCCCCTAGAACTAATACAAAAGGATATACAGGAGCGAAAGCAGAGAAAACAAAGAAAAAAGAGATCTGGTGGGGAGAAGTAGAAAGTATTTTACGTGGATTTCTTGGAATGGGTGCTGTCCAGTTTCTGCTGAGGAGGTTCCCAGCTCTTGACTGTGTGGATCACTGTTAAAAGAGGCGCATGGACCTTTGTGCACCAAGCAGTGTAGGAGACCCGGGTGGAGTAAATGATGCAGCTTACGTGTGTATGTGGTACCACTACATTTAAACAGAGATGCTATTTTGAATAATAAAGTACAAATTCATTGAAAAGTACTCTTTAATTCTTACTAGTTTTTGCCATTGTGCATTTTCTCGATCAGTAGATAATAAACCGCAGTTGTGTACGTGTGTGTGTGTGTAGTCCTCCACATTTTTTAATGATCCAAATAAGTAGAGTCAAGAAGTTTGAGAACCAGTATTTCAGCTACCCAGGAAGTCACTGATCAAAGGTGAGCTTGAAGATCCCTGGTCTGATCCTGCTCTGCGTGTCCCTTGTCACTGATAATAGCACTGGTTCTGATTTTATGAGGGTAAAGATCATTCCAGAGAGTCCACCTCCTTTGGATGGGTACCTCCATGCTGCCACAGCTGTTTTGCTTTTTAGAGGCTTAGTGGGCAGGGGATAAGTGGGACGGGTGGCTGGCTGGCTGCACAGGCAGGAAGCATCAAACCAGATATGTTTTGTTTTCCAAGTGTACAAGACCGATCTGGAGAAGGATATCGTTTCTGACACGTCTGGTGACTTCCGCAAGCTGATGGTCGCCCTCTCGAAGGTTGGTTTCCAGTTTATTTCTTTGTCCTTGCTTCCTCCCAAGGCAAGTTGCGTGCCTCATTTTATACCTGGGAACGAATTAACTCAATCCTCTGTGCCTGCATCAGAAATTCCAGCTGCATTTTCGACAGTGGGTTTGCACCGTCACTGCAGAGTTGTCATTTTTGTATAATAGGATTTCTTATCCTGCAAAACCGTATGGTCAGGTGGACTTTGGGGCCAGAGGAGGAAGAAGCGGCTCTCAGCTCCTGGCCTGGATTTACATGCCAGCCCTCACTGTGACTCGGGGAAGGTCATTTTGCCCCTATCTGTGGTCACATAGGACCCAGTGGCAAGTGACCCTCTTGTTTCTTTCACTTGCTTTCATTTCTTAAGAGACGGTTTGCCCAGGTAGTGGTTTCCCTGGAGAGGTCTTTGCTTGTTCGCTAATGTGAACACATTAATGTGGATGAAAGGCATTTCCTTCCTTAGTCTGAGTTCTGACCCGAGTGCAGTTTAATGTGTATTAGCTGGGCGAGGGAAGAGGAATTTTCCCCTGGAAACCCTGATGGCAAATGGTCGATGGACATGCTGTGTCCTGCCCACGCACCTCTCCGTCACCATAACAGCTCCGTACTCCCCTCCCCAGCTCTCTTCTCTACCACGTGCCCTGCATACCGCCACCCACCCATCTTTTTTCTTTTTTTTTTTTTTGCGGTACGCGGGCCTCTCACTGTTGTGGCCTCTCCCGTTGCGGAGCAACAGGCTCCAGACGCGCAGGCCCAGCGGCCATGGCTCACGGGCCCGGCCGCTCCGTGGCATGTGGGATCTTCCCGGACCGGGGCACGAACCCGTGTCCGCTGCATCGGCAGGCGGACTCTCAACCACTGTGCCACCAGGGAAGCCCCCACCCATCTTTTTGAAATCCACTTGCACCAAGCTCCCGATCAACAGACATTTCTGCTGCATCAAATCCAAACTCTCAACTGCCTTTAAGTGTCTTCTGTCCGCTGGCCCTCCCTAACTTAGTCCTCCTCGCTAGGCTTCCCTCCCGCTCACCTTCTCCTCGGCTGGGCGCACGTCACTCCCCTGTGCCGCTCCTCTTGTGCGGAATGGCTTCTCCTGCTTCCCATTGCCAGCCTCATCTGATGGAGCCTTTGCGCTTTGCCTCAGCTGTACCCCATTGTCCACAGACTTTGCTGACGATTCTGCCTGACAGATTTCTGCCTTCTTTTGCATTTCACGTCTACTTAGAGCCACAGATACTGTGTTGTTTTACCATTTATTCCATGCGTATTTCTCCATCTGGGCTGTGAACTCTCTGAAGGAAGGAGCTAAATATCATTACCTTTTTTAGGGGGAGGAGGGTAGATTCTGTAAGGTGCTTAGCCCAGAACTGGGTAACAAGAGGGTATAGCCCCCACTTCACTGCCTCAATTATTGTAACAATCCTTGGTCTTACCTAGACTTTTTGTTTTTAACCTAGACTTTTTTTTTTTTTTTGGCGGTACGCGGGCCTCTCACTGTTGTGGCCTCTCCCGTTGCGGAGCACAGGCTCCGGACACGCAGGCTCAGCAGCCATGGCCCATGGGCCCAGCCGCTCCGCGGCATGTGGGATCCTCCCGGACCGGGGCATGAACCTGTGTCCCCTGCATCGGCAGGCGGACTCCCAACCACTGAGCCACCAGGGAAGCCCTAACCTAGACTTTTAAGTGAAGAAAAATTTCAAGAGGGTGTTTATTCAGTAAATAGTGGCTTACATGAGTTGGGGAGAAACTAACATTTTCAGTTTTAAAATGTACAAAGAAATACATTTGATGTTCTTAATTTTTTTTTTTTTTTTCCTGTAGGGTCGAAGAGCAGAGGATGGCTCCGTCATTGATTATGAACTGATTGACCAAGATGCCCGGGTCAGTGCCAAGCTTCTTGGTGTTCGGGGTTTTGTTTCCTAGTCTCTGGATAGTGGGTATAGTTATCCATCCTGCATAACAAATTACCTCAAACTCAGTGGCTTAGAACAACAAGCATTTATTATCTCTCAGTTTCTGTGGGTCAGGAACCGGGAAGTGGCTCAGGACTTCTCCTGAGGTTGGAGACCAAGTGTGGACCAGGGCTGCGTCATCTGAGGGCCTGACAGCTTCAGGAGGATGTAGTAGTCCCCCACCCATGTGACTGTTGGCAGGAGGCCTTACTCTTTTTCCACGTGGGCCTCTCGAAGGGGTTGCTTGAGTGTCCTCACAGATGGCAGCTGGCTCTCCCCAGAGTGAGTGATCCAAGAGACACAGCCAGGAGGAAGCCAGGTGCCTTTTATGGTGTAATCTCAAGAGTCACACACACTGTCACTTCTGTCGCGCTCTGTTCATTAGAGGCGAGTCACTAGGTCTAGCTTCCAGTCAGTGGGAGGGGAAGTAGGCTCCACGTTTGGAAGGGAGGAAGGTCAAAGAATTTGTGGGCTTCGTTTTCACTTTCTGGAAGCTGTGGTTATAAGGGGATATACCCTCATAATGCTGGTGTCAGTTACAGGTCAATTTCTGACTCACATTTGCTCATTTAGGCTTTGCTTGTTTCTGCAGGGTGTGATGCTGGTGTTCACACTGGTGGGCATTTGCTGCAAACACACACTAATAGAATTCACAGCACAGAACAGTGGGAGGAGATGGTAGAGGCACAGGCGGGGATAGGAAGGCTTACTGCCCTTGGTGGTGGGGGAAGAGGTGAGAGAGGCAGAGGCCCTTCCTTCTTTTCTGGCTGAATAGAACTGCTGGTTCTCATTCCATAATCATCCAGAACTATTTGTGAAGCTGATTCAGATCACTGTGAACTACATGCCTTTCCCAGACGGTCGACAGCTGTCTCAAAGTATTTCATAAGAGCTGAAGAACAAAATCAATTTTAATCCGTTTTAGTTTTAAAATTCAGTATATTTCACATAGCCCACTTAGCAGGAGGTAGAAAAGGGTTTTTTTAATTTATTTTTTATTAAATTTATTTGTTTATTTATTTTTGGCTGCGTTGGGTCTTCTTTACTTCTTTACTGTGGGCTTTCTCTAGTTGCGGTGAGCAGGGCCTTCTGTTGTTGCGGAACATCGTCTCTAGGCGCGCGGGCTTCAGTACTTGTGGCTCCCGGGCTCTAGAGCGCAGGCTCAGTAGTTGTGGCGCACGGGCTTAGTTGCTCCACAGCATGTGGGATCTTCCCGGACTAGGGCTCGAACCCATGTCCCCTGCATTGGCAGGCGGATTCTTAACCGCTGCGCCATCAGGGAAGTCCCTAGAAAAGGGTTTTGCAGCTCCCAGATAGTGGATGGTCACTGAATAAGTATCAGCTCTTGCATAAGCCTTTCTCCCTCCTTCCCTGCCATTCTTAGTGTCACTTATAGCCCCTAAATTTTCCAGAAACTGAAAATGTGATTGGACCAGCTTTTTTTTTGTTTTCAGCTCCGTCATTTCCGGAGTCTCTAGGAATTCTGGGGGTGGGTATGTGACTTGTAGCTGTCTTCAGTAGATGACCAGTAGTTGATGTGCTATTGAACGTGCCAAATGGAGGAGAGCTGGGTGTGCCAATGAGCATTGGCTTGTCCTTCCGTATATGAGTAGAGGTTCTTGGTCATCCCTTCGGTGTTCAGGGAAGGAGATTTCTACAGCATCACCCTCACGAACAACCTCCTGTCATGCTGTATGTCTGTGCTTCAGGAAGACTGCTCTTAAGACTTTTGACCTAAACAGCACATTTTTCCTGTGTCTGCAGTGCAATCGTCCTTTCTCATTTTGGCGTTCTGAATGTATAGGTTTTGGGGTTTTGTGCGTGACGGGTTTTTAATGACCTTGCTCTGGACTGTGGAATTAACTTTCGTGGTCGGTTGTGCTCGTAGGAACTCTACGACGCTGGCGTGAAGAGGAAAGGAACTGATGTTCCCAAGTGGATCAGCATCATGACCGAGCGGAGTGTGTGCCACCTCCAGAAAGGTGAGTGCTGTGCTGGGGAGGTCTTAGAGCACCAGGGCCAAACCGGAGGGCCCTCTCCAGTGGGCCAGCTGGGTGTCTGTGTTGGGGCTCGGGTCTGCCAGAAGAGAGTACACTCCCCGCTTTGTACCCTCTCATCTCACCCATTTTTCCTCACCAAGTCCATTCATCCTTCTTTCCCATTTTGGATCGTTTTTTTCCCCTAAATCCCTCTGTTTGGTGCTTTGTTGTGCTGCCTCTTCTCGTCTGGATCCTTTTATCTTGCTGTATCTGTTGAAGTAATGGACTTAGTTGGGTGCTATGTACTGTTTCTCGTGGCCCAGAGAAAGTGGGTTCCACGCCGGAGAGATGAAGATGGTCAAAACATGTGGCTGGGGCAGTGTCATTCAGGACAGGTGCACGGTACGGCTGTCCCGGGGCACCTGGTACAGTGTCAGCTCTGGTCTGCATGGCAGTCCCTAACCCTCTAGGACGCTATGATTATCATCATCTGTGTGTGTGTGTGTGTGTGTGTGTGTGATGCATAACCGTGTGGGTAACCATTGATAGCTTTGACTAGTAGCTCTGTTATAATACTTATCTGTTGCTTTTCTTTAGTATTTGAAAGGTACAAGAGCTACAGCCCTTATGACATGCTGGAGAGCATCAAGATGGAGGTTAAAGGAGACCTGGAAAACGCTTTCCTGAACCTGGGTAAGCAGGTGTGGCCCCCCCATCCCTAGTGGACATCAGCTTTCGGTCAGCTAGCTGTGCTGAAGCAGAAGTAACAAATGGCCATCCTGTTAATTCAAGTGGCTTTGGGAGACATGAGACATGGCTTCTTTACATGATTTGGGTAGTTTCATAATCTTCACTGTATGAATTTAAGACACGGAACTGAAAAAGGGCTTACGTTGGTAGAATGGAGCGTTGCCCAGGAGGAATAAGATAACCAGAGAGGGCTTCCCTGGTGGCGCAGTGGTTGAGAGTCCGCCTGCCGATGCAGGGGACCACGGGTTCGTGCCCCGGTCCGGGAAAATCCCACATGCCGCGGAGCGGCTGGGCCTGTGAGCCATGGCCGCTCAGCCTGCGCGTCCGGAGCCTGTGCTCCGCAACGGGAGAGGCCACAACAGTGAGAGGCCCCTGTACCACAAAAAAAAAAAAAAAAAAAAAGATAACCAGAGAAAGGGCTCTCTCCATTGGGGGAACTCACACATCCATTTGGGTTTCTGCATTGCTCAGAGTCCCCTGGTTTAAGAGCACAGTTGGGGGACTTCCCTGGTGGCACAGTGGCTAAGAATCCGTCTGCCAATGCAGGGGACATGGGTTCGAGCCCTGGTACGGGAAGATCCCACGTGCCGCGGAGCAACTAAGCCCATGCACCACCACTACTGAAGCCCGTGGGCCTAAAGCCTGTGCTCCCCAACAAGAGAAGCCACCACAATGAGAAGCCCGCGCACCACAATGAAGAGTGGCCCCCGCTCGCCGCAACTAGAGGAAGCCCGCCTGCAGCAATAAAGACCCAGCGCAGCCAAAAATAAATAATATATAAATTTATTTTTTTAAAAAAAGCACAGCTGGCTGATTCAGAGGATTCCTGGTTTTCCCTGAGCGTTTCCCATTTTGCAGAGCCCATTCCTGTTACGTCTGGTCATCTGGTGGTGCCCCAGGTCAGGGCTTCGCCCCCTACTGGTGGAGGAGAGAGGAGTTACTGACCCTTTTCTTCTCTCCACAGTGCAGTGCATTCAGAACAAGCCCCTGTATTTTGCTGACAGACTGTACGACTCCATGAAGGTAAGGGCGACTGGCCAAGAGGTCCATGTTTCCACACTAGGCTTTTTCTTCCTTTGTGCCCCAGACTAAAGCTCCTGACTAGTGGATGGAGGAAGGGACCCCACTGTCTAGGTGCAGGAACACACTAGTCAGCTCTGCTTTTATGTGACAGGTGAGAAAACCACCAATCTGTCTTCTGTTTCTCCCAACTACTTGAACACGTGTTTGTGTACAGGTAGAAAGCAAAGTGCCATGGGAGAGAGAAAAGGCTAGATGGTGATCATGTCAGATTCCTGTTCAGATTTCTCAGTGATTCCCTCCCGGTACCCCAGAGTAAGGACAGACAAGGAAAAGAGGTTCTTAAGCAACCACTAGGCAGTAGGCATTGTGCGACTTACTTTATCTTAAATCATTACCAAAACACCTGTGAGGCTTGTGTGACTATCTTCTTTCTAGATGAGGAGAATGGAGCTTGGAAAGCTTCAGCTTGCTTGAGGTTACATAGCCCAACTTGAACTTGGGTCTTTCTGACTCCAAAGCCAGCCCTGCACTTTTCCCTTAAATGGACTGTCTCTTCCCACAGTTGCATCCCCTTTTCCACGCCTTAGATGTGCCTTGTGCCTCATGGCTTCCAGGCCCTTGCCGCCTCTTCCTGGGTCATCCCCTTGTCCACACTGCCTCTCTCCCGTCTCCCCTCAGGTTCCATGTCAAGTATGGCCCGTTCTCTGCTCTGAGGTTCTGGATGTAAACTTTAGTGGTCCTTTTTGCTTGTACCATTCAAAATGGCATAGAGCCACGGTGAGCGTGGTAGCATGTGCTCTCTAAGCCCCCGAGAGCCAGGAGCTTTGTGTTACGTACGTAAACTCGCGCACTTCCTGACCTGAGCCTTGCAGTGGTTAGCGCTCAGTTCACGTTTACTGAATGTACAGCATGGGGGCTTTGTGCCGATTTCATGCTGGTGTGTTTGGAATTCCAAGGCGCTCATTGTTCTTAAGGGAGCAGTTTTGCGGTTATCTTTGCAGTCTCTTAGAGGGTGGCATCAGGAACCCAAATGAGTTCCATGCGCAGGAGAACTCACTAGACTCTTTTTTAATGATTAACATTGTCAGCGAATTATAACTCGGAACGTAAATTTGACTTTCAGGGCAAGGGCACTCGCGATAAGGTCCTGATTAGAATCATGATCTCCCGCAGTGAAGTGGACATGTTGAAAATCAGATGTGAATTCAAGAAAAAGTACGGCAAGTCCCTGTACTATTACATTCAGGTAAGGCCCCACCTGACCATCAGAGGGCTGGGAGTCCTGGGCAGGTGCCTGTCAGAACAATGGCAGAGGGCTTCCCTGGTGGCGCAGTGGTTGAGAGTCCGCCTGCCGATGCAGGGGACACGGGTTCGTGCCCCGGTCCGGGAAGATCCCACATGCCGCGGAGCGGCTGGGCCCGTGAGCCATGGCCGCTCAGCCTGCGCGTCCGGAGCCTGTGCTCCGCAACGGAAGAGGCCACAGCAGTGAGAGGCCCGCGTACCACAAAAAAAAAAAAAAAAAAAAAAAGAACAATGGCAGAATGGCGGTTTTCTGTTTTCTAACTCCCCGGGGAAGAGATGCTAGTCATCAAATATCAGGGATTTATTTTGAAACTGCTATTAGGATTTGTCCTGGCATCTTACAGAATCAGGCAAATATTTCATATTTCCCACACATATTCTGCAGTGACAGTTGGTGCTCATGACAGTGATCCTGCAGGACTTGCTGACGTCCTGAAAAGACTTAGATCAATTTAATCTACGTTTTATTATATTTCCATGTCTTGAAACTCCTCTGTGATAAGCCTGGCAACATTTCCTCACTCAGAACTCCCATCTCTCCCCTCCCCATTTAGCCTGTCCCTGTTTTGGAGGGATAGAGTGTTCGTACATAAGAAGCAGTTGCCTTCACCGTGGTCCCTCCCACTGTGTTTAATTCAGACAGATGTTGCAAACCCCTCTTTCTGAAAGATCCTGAAAATTTCAACGTCGTGTCCGTGGTTACCAGGGATGAATTTAGAGCTGGGTTTGCTATAACTAGGTTTACTAGGGCATATGTTTAAAATTCAGGGAGGATTTAGAGTCAGTAATTATTTCCTTAACTCATCAGCTTATTCCCACGTGACCTTAAGAGTCCACGAAACAACACAGTCAGGCAGGAAGGTGCCTCGCGTGTCTTCTCTGGAAGGATGTGGGCCAGGGAGAAAACAGGTGCTGTTTCCAGGACCTCAGTGCAGGAGGAGCAGACTGGGTTCTGTCCTCTGGTCACTTACCATGTTAATCCCCAGGACCCTGTGTTCTCTCTACCCTTGTGGCAATGATCTCCCCTGGGCCGCGATCCCTGAGGGTCCTCTGATGGTTTGGGTGTGTCTGGGCAGGTCCCACAGAGGCTCCATGTGCCGTGGGCCTGCTTGTGTGTTTCTGCAGAGTGTGGGTCTTTCTCCTGACCCTGAATTTCTTTTTTCTCCTTGGCCACTTATAGCAAGACACCAAGGGTGACTACCAGAAAGCGCTGCTGTACCTGTGCGGTGGGGATGACTGAAGCCCTCAATGGCCCGAGGGTCCAGGACGGCTGCTCTGCGCTCCCAGCTAACAATTCTACACAATCAGCTTGTGGCTAACAACCCCCTTGTGCCCATCCCTGGGAGGATGACGTTAGTGCTGCCCACCTCACCTGCTCCATCCTTAGTTTAGTTGCCTAAGCATTGCCTGCCTTTCCGGTCTAGTCTCTCTTTACAGTAAAAGAAATGAACATTCCG
The DNA here is from genome assembly GCF_949774975.1 of Lagenorhynchus albirostris. Classification (NCBI taxonomy): domain Eukaryota; kingdom Metazoa; phylum Chordata; class Mammalia; order Artiodactyla; family Delphinidae; genus Lagenorhynchus; species Lagenorhynchus albirostris. The sequence goes on along the minus strand of NC_083095.1, from coordinate 118,871,811 downwards.
AGGAATTGGAAGTGAAATCTATGATGTGAAACACTTTGCCTTTTGAGTACTGTGTCGTAAACAGATGAATAAACTGAATTTTTACTTTAGGAACAAGTACTTTGTTGACCTTGCTCTCAATTTAATTGTTTCAAAATCAAACGTGCTTAAGGGTTGTATTGTTGGGCCGGTAAGGCTGTCCCCTTGAGGAAGAAGGCTCTAGAAAGGAGCTGTCCGATATAGTAGCTGCTATCCAGATGCGGCTATTTACATTTAAATTTATTTAAACGAAATAATTAAAAGGTCAATTCCTCAGTCAGTCTGTCCACATTTCAGATACTCAGTATCCACGTGTGGTTAGCACCTAGCGTATTGGACAGCACAGGCAGCGTACATTTTCATTATAATAGAAGGTTCTATTGCACAGGGGATGATAGTACCTATGGGGGGAAAAATCCCAGAATGACCCCTTCATCTGCTCATCTTTATACAGGTAAGTTAGGTGGAAACAAGCTGCAGGGGCCTCAAACTGGGAAAAGGGTAGGATGGTGTGGTAGACTCCATTTAGCAAATATTCCAAGTATTCCCATAAGAATTACAGAAATCAGTAACATCCTGCCCCAGCCTCGAGGGCTCACCTGTCAGAGTCAAGCTACAGCATCCTCGTACAAGCGGTGTAACAAAAGTGGACGGGCACACAGAGAAGAAAGCGATTGGCTTTGCCTGGGAGGATTGAGAAAGATGACCCAGAGAAGAAAATGTCTGAGCCGTGCCCTAATATCTAAGGGGAGTGTTACATCTGGGAGGAAGCTCTCCACGAGCATTCTTATGGTTCTGATTAAAGGTAATTCATACACCTGGTTCACATTTCAAACATCACACAGAGTCTGTGCAGTGAAAATTACATCTCCCTCCCACTCTCTTCCCAGCCAGCCAGGGGGGCCTTCCTAGAGTCACGTGGTTTCTGGTCCTTCCTTCCATGGATAGACTGTGTACTAAGCAGGCGTGTGTGTTGACGTACCTGTCTCCGCTCACAAGGTGAAGGTGCTGTTCATTGGCTTCTAGCCCAGGACCCTGCAGATGGCTTGCTCATACAGGTACCTCCCCTAAGCTGGGGGTAGGGCTGGGGCAGTGTTGATGACTATCCCCAAATTCTTACACTACATTTCCTCCTCGTAAAGGGTGCTGTGTCAGTCACTAATTCTTGACACCTGGCTGATGTCGGGCGCGCTTAGTGGTCTGCAGGGACTAGGCAGGTAGTGGAAATGCAGGTGTGAAATGGGCTGGTTGGACAGAAGTGGGGAGCCTGGAGAATGGAGAACACCTGCCCCACTTTCAGCCTTCAGATCCAATGAAAACAGCACCACGATAACCAAAAGATATACATCTGTGGACCGATTGATTTGCTATTTTGACCTTTGGCAGACTTGCTGTAGAAACTCAGATGGAACAGGGCTCTTCAGTCACTAGGCCCACAAAGTGCCCGCAAGGCCACTGAGATACTCTTTAAAATGCAAGTTAGGCAAAAAATAGTGTGTCTTCTCAAATGTCTCTTCCTATGCATATTAGATGTGGTGCCTCCGATCCCAGAATATACTTTTCCGCGTGCTTGGGGCAGAGTTCAAGGAACTGCATAAGAAGCGGGGAATTTCTGTCTCCCTGCACATTCTGGTGTTGCCCTCAGAAGTGGTCGGGCTCTGCGACTTCCCTGGCAGTCCAGTGGTTGAGACTCCGTGCTCCCAATGCAGGGGGCACAGGTTCGACCCCCGGTTGGGGAGCTAAGATCCTGCACACCACGTGGCGCGGCCATGAAAACAACAAAACTGATTGGGCTGAGCAGAGGCTGTCGGGAGCGGTGTTTCAGATCACGAAGCATTCAGGCTGTTTCTTCCCACCACACAATGCGTTTCATGCAGCAGAGGGAAAGGTGGTGGAAAGAGAAGGCAGGGCTGGGCAGCCAGGGTGTGGGCAGGCTCCTGCTCTCGCCCTGCCCAGGGTGGCCTGGCCACTGGTCTGGCAGCTCTGGACCCTCCAGCAGGCGTGAGGGAACGCCCAAAAGGCAGCTTGGCGAAAGGAAGGCCCCCGGAGAACCGTTCCAAATGCTGCCTGCTGTCTCCCCTGAATGGAACAATGGCTGTCTAGTGTTTTCCAAAACTGACAGAAAGGGCACTTAGAATTTGGCCTCATCTTCTGGATTCCAGCTTGTCCTCCACAGTTAAGCTGTCCAAACCATTTCTTTTTTTTTTTAATTAAATTATTTATTTGGTTGCGCCGGGTCTTAGTTGCAGCAGGCGGGCTCCTTAGTTGCAGCACGCTTGTGAGATCTAGTTCCCTGACCCTGGGATCGAACCCGGGCCCCCTGCATTGGAGACGCAGTGGAGTCCTAACCACTGCATTACCAGGGAAGTCCCCAAACCGTTTCTGGAAGTAAAGAACCATCTGGAGATTTTTGACTATTCTCCCAATTTTACTTTGTCAAGAGAAGGAAAAGGGAATGCGGCAGGCTTTAACAATGGCAGCCGATAAGAAGAACTTTGTATTCTTGGAGGAGTTAAAGGTAAATGCATGCAGTTTAGTCATGGAAACTTATTAAACTATGATTGTGAACAAGAAGATACGATTTTTTTTCTCCCTGACCTGTGTGGTGGAGCAGGACAGGACTGTCACATTGCACAGCTCCAGACGGCACCCTTCACATTGTAGCCTATGTGAATGGTATGTCCCCTGGACTTATGCAGTGCACAACCTGAGTGGCCATCCATGACAGCCCTATATGGTTGACCCTAGGTGTGTGTGAGATGACCTACTAAGCCTTTTTGTCACATTGTTGGCTTCCAGATTAGAGTTGGAAGACAAATCTTACTTAGAAACAGGTGGCTAAACCTTGTCTTTTCCACAGACTCTTGATCTTTGGACCCATCTTACTGGGCTATGCATCAATGACCACGCATATGAATCTTCCCAGTATGTGAAGTTCCTGTGGCGTAAATTATTAGTAAAGATAGCTAGAGCAGGGGAAACCAGGCTTACAAAGTGGCTGCATTTAGCAAGAAAAATGATTTGAGGACAGAAATCTTTTAAATCAATTTTTAGTCTTTAAATGACTCCAGTCTCCAGGCCTCTCCCCACATTTTGACAAACGGCTTTGCCTTCCCATCCACATTAGTTTATCTGACCTCCTTTTTCCATCAACTACCAAAATGAAAACTCCGTTGCAAGAGAGAGGGAGCGATTTTAAACATCCCTTAGCAATGAGGCAGAACATGCTATAGCCATCAAGTTCTAGTTGTTCATTCTATTTATTGAAAAAAGCCTGTAGCCTGATTTCTTTTATGCGAGTACATTTGAGCAAGCAAAGTTTATAGAGATGACTTATCTCATTACATTAGAAGAGTGATTTGCTATCTCAGCATCTATAAGCAATTTTAACAGACATTTCTGAATGAAGAAAAGCTTTTGTAAATATATGCGAAAGACACGATTTCATCAAGCATTAAATTGGAGGTGCCCTGGAAAAATATTACATTTGTGCATTCAATTAGCTTGATTGTGGCTGAATTTTGTCCACTGAAGGAAGCATTTCTACAGAAAAACAGGAGCATTCCCTATGTCAGCAGGTTTCTGAAAACAGAAAACACACTTTCCCCTTTGCAAGTCCTCTTTTGCATTTGTGCTGTTCCCAGCTATGCGTCCCTAATCAGCCTTCTCAGTCTCGTTCTCCACAGTAAGAGGGTAAGGGGAGAGCGAACCAGGAGCCACGTTGTTTAGGCCTTAGAGAAATCCCAACCCAACGATTCCAACATTAATAGCCTGCATCTAGTCTGAAAGCTAGGCAAGCTCTGGGCAAAACTGGGACGGGTCAAGGATGGACTTAAGTTCTCCAAACTTGCCTTCCTGGTCTCTGCAGGGCCTCTCCTTTCAGGGTCTGTGGGATGCTGTTTAAATCTTGGTAGGGCTGTTAGCCCAGGTCTCTTTCCTGGAAGTAAGTGTATAGGGTCAGCTTTATCTTGGAATGAAGGCTTTGTTCCCATATTACGGGAATGAAAGGAGTTAGTGAAGGAATGGGAGAATGGTTGGGATTCAAGAGGGCTTTCTTGGACCCCTGAAATCACAGTAAAGAAGTGAGCTAAGTATTTAGGATGATCACTAGCCCTTCCCTGCAACCCTTGCTGTTCTGTAGTTGAACCATCAGCTTTATATTAATAAGAAACAAACCAGAAAGGACATAATATGTCAGTGGAACCTGGTGTGGAGGTGGCTTGTTAAACAGTAGGTGAGGACAAATTACAACTTTCCCAGCTGTAATCCATTAGAGCCCAAGGCTATCGTACTTCAAGTACATTTCTAAAGATTAATACAAGGATTAGCAAGGAGTTTGGATCAGGAATACAGACATATTTCAAACAAGTTTTAGGTTTCTATATCAGTGAGGTTGCCAGATCTCTTGGATTCTTGAGTTTTGGAAAACCATCTTGGTCTTAAAGGATCACTTTTGTCCTAATAGATATGAACTCATCTATGACTAGAAAAAATTTTAAAGTCCAGAGTTGGTCAGGTAATACAGGATCTCTCATTCACTTATTCATTTATTGACTTATTAATGTATTCAGTAGACAAGCCTACTATATGCTGGTGACTGAACTAATCACCGAGGATTGGAAGAACATGGCAACGCTGACCATGCAGAATAATAAGGGCTGTGATGGAGGTACAGGTGAGACTCTTGGGTGGGGGGGGCGGGTCCAGAGTAAACGATTCTCACCTAGGATAAAGCATCTGGAAAGGTTTGGGGAGAGGCGATCCTTAAAGCAGGAATTTTTTTTTTTGGTATTTTTTTCCTGACATACAGGAGGAATACAGAATCACTGTAGAAAGTTAAAAAATACAGAAAAGTATAAAGGAGAAAATCTGAATCACCTGGAACTCCAACTAGAACAAATCACTGTTAACATTTTGGCAGGACGACTTGAGACTGACTGAGCTCTTGTTTCCTTGGCAGTAAGCTCAAGAGGAAGGAATGAGAGGCAGGTTTTCCTTCCCATCCTGAAGAGGGAGGGCTGAGTTCCAGGCAGTGGAAGTCAGGCTCCCCTTGCCTCATGGAAGAGTTAAGTGGATTTTGAGTTTTCCAAGTCCAGTTCAAGAATATGTAGGCCTGGATTGTCTAAAGGGAAGGGTTCTGGAGGAAAGGAAGAAGTGAGTAGCCTAACCCTGGCTCAGCTGGGTTCAGAGACTGAGCATGGCAGTGCCCAGGGGATGGGGACAGTACCCAGCCTCCATGCAGTGCCTGGAGTGTCCTGACCTCTGGGAAGCCTGGGTGTTTGCAGGGAATTAAAACCTTGCCCGCCGCAGTGCTGGCTCCCTCAGGGAAGGTCTTAGTGATGGTATGGTGAATGGGGAATGAGGCTCTGCCCAGTGTTAAAATCTATTTCCAGTCTTGCTCTGACTCTATACCATTTCCTCCCCAGTCACCAGGACAGCACACATCCCACGACCAACTGCTAGAAGGGAACCTCTCTGTACGTTTACCTTCTGACTTTTCTCCTTGTCACATTTTATGATTTACAGTATCTATTCCAGATAAATCCTAAGTATTCCAGACAGTTCAGAGCTCCATAATTTAGACCTAACTTTGTGCTTTGAAGACCCTAAGTTAGTAGGGAAAACAGGTTCCTATTAGAGTCTTAAAGCAAGAGAAGGAAGATGAAGGACGCGCTCCAGATAGCGTATTCCAAGTTGCTAGGAAAACAAAGAAACCATAGAAAATGATTTCAGAGCATAGACGAAACAAAGGAAGAGGTGGAATCAAAACTTTTCAGCTCTTCAGTGGGATAACTGCCAGTTCTGTTTTTGATATGAGGTTTCAGCATCGTTCACATGTAGCTTCTAATACGAACAGATCCAGAGTAAGGGAATGCATGTCAGCCTTATTCCTAGCCTCTGTATCCTTTGTTTCTCCCCTTGGTTGAAGTCTCCAAATCTGCACATAGAAATTCAGGCCTGTCCTGTGCCTGGTTTCAGGCCTTTGCTGGCCAGAGCATGGAGTATTTACCCAGCTTTGTCTCCCGCTTGGCATGACCCTGCTCAGTCCCGGGAAGCCCAGCTGTCCCAGGAACAGGCTACTTGCTTCTTCCTTTCACCCCAGAGCCCTCCCCTTGGAGAGAATCTGCCTCCACTGGGCTCAAGGGGTTCCAACCAGCTTATATATTCATGTCCCTACAAACCCTGCAGGTTACTCTCCTGACTAGATGGTGATCGGCTTATGCCCTAAAGCAACAAAGACAGATACTGAGACAGCCAAAGTTAAAAAGATAAGGTGGAAATCGTGCTTCCTTCAAAATCAGTTGGCCTTGTAATTGCCTTTTCTCCTGGTCTAGCAACTGCCTTCTCCCACGTGGATGCCGGTGTTTATTGCCTTATGCTTGAAATGAAAAGGCAAATTTTGACATCCAAGGACTGGTTAGTCCTGAGAGGGCAGGGGATCTGGAAGAACAGTAGTTAGTCAGCACAGGCTGTGCTCTTGAAGCAGCTTGGCTTTCCTTCCCTCTGAGAACGTATCTTCAAGGTCAGTCTGAAGTTTGCAAGCCTGGTGGCCACTCTACCCCACTGGGGCAGCCTGACAGAGGGAGCAATTCAGTACCGCACAGCCATAAAATGTCCACGAGTTTAAAAAACAAAACCACAGTTGTTCTTGGGGCTGGGCTGGTTCCCCCATTCCAGTTTTAGCAGGATGTGTATGTGGCCATGAAACTCTTGGTGAGCTCTGAGGCCGTCCAGCGGGTGGTAGGGAACGTGCAGTAGGAACCCTGCACGTCAGGGCTCAGTGTCTGCAAATGGGCTTTACATGACGAGCGGGATGCACCCTGCGGGCAGAAGGGATCCCGGGGCAGGGAGTGCGAGGCAGGATCTCAGGAAGCCAAAGCTGGGCAAGGTCACTCTCCTCCTCCTCTGGATGTGATCAGTGGCCTCCTTCAGGCGGAGCTGACATGAGCTATGCCTATGGCAGGCGAACGGGAGATCCCAGCTTCACAGTGGACCAGGACCTTGCCTTCCTTTTCCCGGACCCAGTCAGTGAAGCCTATTGCTCCTTGGGAGCAGGAGCGAATGTCAGCCGCGTGGCTGTCTAGCACAGGGATCCATTTGTAGTGCAGGTGGGCCGTGCAGGCCTGCGAGGTCCGCCGCCAGACACTCTGCAGGGCCGAGATCACGTGCAGGGTGGCGAGGAACCGGCACTTGGATGCTTGGTGGGTACTTTCAAGGTGGAGGAACAGAGGGATTGCACCTGGGCCTCCGTGGTCCTAAGGCGGCCGGTAGCTGAGGTTGAGCACTGGTTTCCCACACTGGCTGATGAGCGCGCTCTCGTTTCAGTCTCCTCTGGTGAAATGGGTTTTACAGCCACGCAGCACTCGGGAATATTCCGAGTGGAAAGCCTCCTACCCTCGCCTGTAAGAAGCACACCTGCCGGCGAGCAGGCAGGGCGGGGAGCAGCGAGGCTGGCGGGACGCGCACCGCGGTCTCCTCGGCACCCCCCGCCGCGCGCGCGCCCTCTGTCGGGCAGCACGAGCGCGCCGCCGAGGGGAGATCTGCGTGAAGCGAGCCGCGCACGCTCGAGGGGGCAAGGCGTGGGGTGGGGGTGGGCGTGCGCGTGGTCCCGCCCCCACCCACGCCGCACGCAGGTGCCCAGGCCCCGTGCACGCAGGCGAGGCTCCGGGCGAGCGGGGCGTGGCTGCGCGGGCCGGCAGCTCCGCTCGCGTTTCCCGCCTCGGACGCTCGGCGTTCTGCCGGCTACTCGCCGACCCCTGGAGTCGGGCCGAGGAGTTTTCAACGGAGTCTGAGGAAACTCAATGTGCAGCGTTACAGGAAACTAAATATAAGACGTTTAACTGGAAGAGCCAGGTAAGATGGGTCATTTGACCCTTGAACCACGCGGGGGTTAGGGGCACTGACCTCCCGTGGAGTCGAAAATCCTCTCATGCTCAGTCTCTGCCTCAAAAACAGGAATTGGTAAACGACTCACCCAAGGGCTGGAAGCTCAAACAGTTTGGTTAGGATGAGGATTCAAGCTCTAGTTCTTTTGATTCCGCATAATGTGATCTCTAATTGAACGCAGGCTTTTCCCCACACTTACTTAACGTAAAGGTCTGTATAATGAAAATACAGGTGCTGTATTTGTTGGAAAAAAACTCCATGTAAGTGGACCCGCACAGTTCAAACTGCAGTTCAAACCCATGTTACTCAAGGGTCAACTGTATTTTAGGATGGAACTCTGGCTTAGATATCAGAAGTTGTTGAGGGCTCCCTCTCAGAGGTGAGTTAAATCATCAATCAGTCATTTTCTATCCCCACCCTCAATAAAGAATACAGGTTTGGAGTGTCTAGATCCGGGTCGGCTGCTGTAAGTCAGATGACTGCAATTAAGTGATAATAGTAGAAACTGTACGGAATATCAGGCTGCCTAGATTCAGGGGAGTTTTGCTCCCACAAGATCAGAAAACATGGAAAAGGCCAGGAAGCCCGCAGTCTGGGGTGTCTATTTTCTATGGATGTGTTAAACCAGTGTGGTGAGTCTTAGGTCTGGGCAGTGCTTCTCACATTTGCTCCTGTGGCCAAGTCCCTGTGAGTCACTTCTGGGGACATCACAAAATAATGACCCATTTTCCATATATAAACCAGGAGTAGCTTTATGGATGGAAAATTTTATAATCACATATGTAGCATTTTCATGCCTCACAAAGATGTATGTAAAATATTTCTAGGAAATGACATGTACAGTGGTGGCCCTTCTTGCCCTATTCTCTCCTCCTGTCCTGCAGGCTGCCCTTACTGAGGCCAGGGAAGAGAAGGAGGCCTTTTACAATGAAACTCCCCTCTGAGCTTCATAACATATAAGGAGGTTTGCTAGTGGGTGTGAACCCTTTGCTGGACGTATCTTTTTTTTTTTTTTTGGCTGCGTCGGGTCTTGGGTGCTGTGTGAGGGCTTTCTCTAGTTGCGGCGAGCGGGGGCTACTCTTCGTTGTGGTGCGCGGGCTTCTCGTTGCAGTGGCTTTTGTTGCGGAGCTCGGGCTCTAGGTGCGCGGGCTTCAGTAGCTGTGGCTCGTGGGCTCTGGAGCGCAGGCTCAGTGTTTGTTGCGCACGGGCTTAGTTGCTCCGCGGCACGTGGGATCTTCCTGGACCAGGACTCGAACCCATGTCCCCTGCATTAGCAGGTGGATTCTTAACCACTGCGCCACCAGGCAAGTCCCTAGAGTTTGACTGTCTTTTAACTGTCTTCTCCATTCTCACGACTTGACCATGGAGCAGAGCTGAATCTCAAAGGACAGGCATGGAGGGGTTTTAGCATGAAGGAGCAAAAGGAAAGGCAGAGCAAAAGAAGGCACAGGGGCAGGGTGGAGAGAAGGGAGAGGGAGCACATTTTTCAGGCTGCAGCCACAGGGCCAGGGACTAAAGACCCATTTGTATGGGCTGAGCCCTGGAGTCAGACTGAGCAGATTAGAGAAGAAATCTCCAAATCTCTCCCACCAGAAAGGCTTTCTGTGAGTTAGAGTGTATCACTTGAACCTGGAGTAGATACCTGTTTGAATGTGTTTTGGGAACTGATATTGATGCTTGATGGGTTAAGAGTAAGACTTTGTCATGCTCTCCTCCACAATAAAGGACTCAGCGTAGAGATTTTTATACATTCTGAGTTTTTCTGTTGAAATCTATTTACTACCAGGACATTTGGCAGTCAGTCTACACTGGCTAGCTCATTAAAGCAACAGTCTCTTGAGCTTACTCTATGTCAAGCCCTGTGTTATGTGTTTGACGTAGATTATGATGTTTAATTCCTCCAGCGTGCCTGGAAGTGGGTATCATGAGCTCATTTGACTGATGAGAGAGCTGAGGCTCATCGATGGTGACTTTCCCAAAATCACGTGGCCAGTAAGAAGCGGAACCCAAATCTCTTACTCTCTTTCTCCAGCGTGGTTAGTAACTAGCTCACCCACTGCTTCTGCAGCAGAATTTTAATAAAAACGGAAAAAAAATCTATTCTTCGATTTGTGTGTGTGTGTGTGTGAATTGGGAAAAGACTATCAACATTTTTAAAGTAAACTTTTAATTTTAGAATATTTTGAGATTCGCAGAATTACTGTGAAGATAGTAAGTGTACCTGTATTCCCACACCCAGCGTTTCCTTTTGAAAACATCTTATGATAGTATATGTTTGTTACGATGAATAAACCAACTTTGATACATTATTATTAACTAAAGTCCAGGGTTTATTCAGATTTCCTCAGTTTTCCCCTTATGTCCTTTTTCTGTTCCATGATCCTGTCTAGGATATCATGTTATATGTAGTAGTCATGTCTCCTCAGGCTCTCAGCTGTGGTAGTTCCTCAGACTTTGCTTGCTTTTGGTGACTTTGACAGTTTTGAGTTCCTCAGTTGGAATTTGTCTAATGTTCTCATCATTAGATTGGGGTAGTATATCTTTGGAGGAAGACGACAGAAGTAAAATGCCATTTTCATCATCTTATATCAAAGGTCATCCTATCCACGTGACATCACTTAAATGCTAACGTTGATCACCTGGCTCAGGTAGTGTTTGTCAGGTTCTTGCCCTGTCAAGTTACTCCTTCCCCCATTTCCATGCTTTCCTCTGTGGGAGGAAGTGACTTAAGAAGTGGGAAGTTACCAGCTCCTTGAGGCTGGAGTATCTGTATGTTATTTGGAATTCTGCACAGTGGATTGGTCTCTTTTCCCTATTTCTTTATTTAATCATTACTTTATATCAGTATAGCCTCATGGATATTTATTTCATGCTCTGGGTTATAATCCAATGCTACTTAATTTTCGTGCTCTAATTGTTCCAGCTTTGGCCACTGGGAGCTCTTTCAGTTGGCTCCTGTGTCCCTATGACACATCAACTTTTATTTATTTATTTTTTGAGCACTCCCTTATTTTCTGGAGCTACAAGATGCTCCAAACTCATCTTGCATATTTCCTGCTCCAGTCCTCGAATGTGCCATTTCTCTAAGCAGCCCTGGTTCCTTTCATTGGAGAATGGTGTTAGAAACCAAGATCTGGGCATTAGGTGTGCTCATTCCTATGGGGATGGCATTGCTTCTAGGTCCTCTCAGCTGAAAGAGCAAGGAAATATTTGTGTATATACTAATCTGTGTATATACACATATCTATAAATTTTTCTATATGTAACCATCTATATCTATGTTAAGCTGAACATGAGTTCATACTGATATCTCCAACTCCAATCTACTACTGCATGGCTCGTTCTAGCCTTCTCCCCTTCTTCATCTGTAAATTCCCACTCCAACAGTGAGAAACCTGCTTCCTGCCATCTGCCATCCATTTACTTAATTGTTCAGTTACGGTATATATGTACAGCCATATCAGAACTGTTAACCCATATCCCCAAGGAAAACAACTTTATCAGCTAGAGTACAGTGCTGTGTGCAGTTACTTTCTTCTTTGGTGTTTCAGATTCTCTTCATTTCCAGAGTTACTTAGGCTAGCACTATTCTCCCCCCCCCCCCCCGCATCCCCTTTAATAAGGTTGTTTCACACATTTGTAATACAGTTGTGTTGTTTGTCATATTTTTTATTCCATTATGGGATCTCCAAAATCATTTTTTTCTAGTTTGCGTGTACTTTACAGTATCACACAGAATCACCGCCCCCAAAAATCCTCTGCACTTCACCTACTCAACCTCACCCCCTGCAAGTACTGGCAACCAGTGATCTGTTTACCACCTTTATAATTTTGCCTTTCCAGAATGTCATATAATTGGAACCATACAGTAGGCAGCTTTCCCAGACTGACTTCTTTCGTTTAGCAATATGCATTTAAGATTCATCCATATTTTTTAGTGACTTGATAGCTTGTTTCTTTTTATCAAATGGGCAATGCTTCATTGTCTGGAGGTAGCACAGTTTGTTTATTCATCCACCTATTGCAGGACATGTTGGTTACTTCCAGGTTTTGGCAGTTGCAGACTTCCGTGGGGACATAAGTTTCAGCTCATTTGGGTAAATACTTAGGAATACAATTACTGAGTCAGGTGGTAAGACTATGTTTCGTTTTGTAAGAAACTGCCACAGTGTCTTTCAGAGCGGCTGTACCATTTTGTGTTCCCATCAGTACCGAGTGAGTCTTCCTGTGCTCTGCAGTCAACGTTTGGTATTGTCGGTTTTCTTGGATGTTGTCATTCTGATAGTCTTTTTTTAATTTTTATTTTTTTAAACATCTTTATTGGAGTATAACTGCTTTACAATGGTGTGTTAGTTTCTGCTTGATAACAAAGCGAATCAGCTCTACATATCCATATATCCCCATATCTCTTCCCTCTTGCGTCTCCCTCCCTCCCACCCTCCCTATCCCACCCCTCTAGGTGGTCACAAAGCACCCAGCCGATCTCCCTGTGCAATGCGGCTGCTTCCATTCTGATAGTCTTGTAGTGGTATCTTGTTCTTTTCACTTGCAAATCCCTAATGACACGTGGTGTTGAGCACCTTTTCATCTGCTTCTTTGCCATCTGTATCTTCTTTTTTTTTTTTTCTTTTACATCTTTATTGGGGTATAATTGCTTTACAATGGTGTGTTAGTTTCTGCTTTATAACAAAGTGAATCAGTCATACATAAACATATGTTCCCATATGTCTTCCCTGTTGCGTCTCCCTCCCTCCCACCCTCCCCATCCCACCCCTCCAGGCTGTCACAAAGCACCGAGCCAATATCCCTGTGCCATGCAGCTGCTTCCCACTAGCTATCTACCTTACTGCGTTTGTTAGTGTGTATATGCCCATGACTCTCTCTCGCCCTGTCACAGCTCACCCTTCCCCCTCCCCATAACCTCAAGTCCGTTCTCTAAGAGGTCTGCGTCTTTATTCCTGCTTTACCCCTAGGTTTTTCATGACTTTTTTTTTCTTAAATTCCATATATATGTGTTAGCATACGGTATTTTGTGAGGTGTCTGCTCAGATCTTTTGACCTCTTTTAGTTCTTTTTAAAAAATTGTGGACTTTAAGAGTTCTTTCATATTTTGGATATAAGCCCTTTACCAGGTATGTGTTCTGCAAATATTTTCTTCCAATCCGTGGCTTCGCTTTTCATTTTCTTAACAGTATCTTTCACAGAGCAGAAGTTTTAATTTTAATGAAGTCCAACCTATTTTTTTCTTTCATAGATTGAGCTGTTAGTACTGTATATAAAAACTCATAGCCAAACCCAAGGTCACGTAGATTTTCTCCTGTGTTTTCTTTTTAAAATATTTATTTATTTGGCTGCGCTGGGTCTTACTTGTGGCACGGGGGATCTTTATTTATTTATTTCAGGTCTTTATTGAATTTGTTACAGTGTTGCTTCTGCTTTATATTTTGTATTTTTGGCCGGGAGGGATGTGGGATCTTACTCCCCAACCAGGGATCAAACCCACACCCCCTGCATTAGAAGGCGAAGTCTTAACCACTGGACCACCAGGGAAGTCCCACACGGGATCCTTAATTGCTGCATGCATGCAGGATCTAATTCCCTGAGCAGCGATTGAATCCAGGCCCCCTGCACCACCAGGGAAGTCCCCTCCCATGTTTTCTTTAAGAGGTTTTTGTAGCTTTTCATTTTATATTGAGGCCTGCAATCCATTCTGAGTTCATTTTTGTGTGAGGTGTAAGGTCTGTGTCTGGGTTCATCTTTTTAAATTTAGACATTCAGCACCATTTGTTAAAAAGCCAGCATTAATTTTTTTTTGTTTGTATATCTTTATTGAACTATAGTTGATTTACAATATTAGCTTCAGATACACAGCATAGTGATTCAATATTTTTACAGATTATGCTCTGTTTAAAGTTATTACAAAATAATGGATGTATTTCATTGTATGATATATCCTTGTGCTGTACGATATATCCTTGTTTTTTATTTATTTTAAAAATAGTTTATTGCCGATGCAGGGGACGCGGGTTCGTGTCCCGGTCTGGGAGGATCCCACATGCCGCGGAGCGGCTGGGCCCGTGAGCCATGGCCGCTGAGCCTGCGCGTCTGGAGCCTGTGCTCCGCAACGGGAGAGGCTGCGGGGGTGAGAGGCCTGCGTACCGCAAAAAAAAAAAAAAAAAAAAAAAAAAAGTTTATAAATATGTAACAGTTTGAGTGCTGTAGAGTGCTGTGGAAGTGAGCTTTGAGAGTTCCGGCCCAGGCACTGAGGTCTTATAACCTCCATGTATCATTTTCCTTTTGCCCATCATTCCTGCCAAATCAGATGTTATCTGCCGCCTACTAAAGAGAACTACAAAGACTTTGTTATCTCAGCAGCACAGGAGACGGAGTGCTGCGTGTGTATGTGTCAAAGATAGTGAAGTCCCTTCAGAAGGGAATTTGTGGAGCAAGGCAGTGTAGTTGGAGAGCCTTTATTTTGGCCTTGAAGATAGAAAATTGTTAAGATGGGAGAGAGTCTTTAACATACTTTTGAAACAGAACTCACCTTTAAGAAAAAATATAGAATCATGTGGTACGTGCGCGCGCGCGCACACCCACCACCACCACCACCACCACCACCACCACCACCACCACCACCACCACCACCACCACCACCACCCCACCCCCCCCACCACCACCACCGCCCCCCCCCACCCCCACCCCCACCACCACCACCACCACCACCACCACCACCACCACCGCCCCCCCCCCCACCACCGCCCCCCCCCACCCCCCCCAAGGCCTGGCATTCCCTCAGAGCATCAACACCTGTTTTCAGGCCTTTCTGTCCTCCATCATCACATTCCTCAGGCAAGGAGTGGGGGGCAGATTTTCACAACTGTGATGCCTGTTACAACATTAAACGTGACATTGTATGGAGTTAGCTACATATCCCATTTATTCTTAGACTGTGTGGAGAATCCATTTTTTTTTTTTTTTTTTGCTTACCATGAATTAAAAATAAAGAAGAGTGCCATCTTGTGGGCATCTCTGTTACTACCACAACCGCATCAGATCTTGGTGGAAGTCCATCAACCCCAGAGAGAACCGTTCTGCTATGTACACATCTATATGTAATGTATCATCAGCCGGGGGCAACTGATCAAGGACCTCTCTTCAGTTTTTTTACTTACAATGAATCATTCTATGGGCTTTTATTTTCATAAATGACTAATAACCTATAAAGTGAATCATGGAGGAGTACTAATGTTGGCATTTATGACAAAAATGGCACATTATCAGTTCCCTTACATGCTCTAATTCCATTTTGTATAAGAAGTTTGACGGATAAGCCCCACAGTACATGAGCCCACATGGAATGGGAATTCAGGAAACTTCTGGGGAGGATGTTTATATTCAGTGTTGTATTGAATTTGGTCGTGGTTTTCAATGGCTGCTAGTCTTGTTTTAAAGAATTTGGTTGTCATTTATTTCTCATTGGGAGGAGAGAATGAGGACAGACCACTCAGTAGCAGGAAAGAAGTTTTAGCAGCAGTTCAGGGATCACTGAGCTGGAAGATTGTGGATCACAGGCCTCCACAGGCAATTGGATGCCAGGATGCTCTTCGGCAAGACGGGGCCAAGGAGGATGGGTCATGCTAGTTAGTATAGCTGGGAGACTCCCTTCTAATCCTGGGTTTGCTGCTTTTTACCAGGAGACTTCGGGCAAGTCCCTACACCTCATTGGGCTTTGTTTTTTTTAATCTGTCAAGTGACAAATTTGCAATTTATGATCTCCAGGCTCCCCTCAAGACCTAAAATTCGATGTATGAAAGAGAGGGTCTCATTTCTCAATCCTTCTTAACAAAGGTTTCCTGGTCAAAGGCAGGATTTATTATAAAGATCCTTATTTTCAGTGAAACTTCTAGGTAGAACATTCTGAAGCCATAGAAATGGTTTATATTTTACATAGTTAACGAATTATGGAAATACTTGAATGTAATTACTCCCTTCGCTATTTTTTCCCTCATTTTGAATTCCTGCAGCTCTACTGGAGTGGGTATCACAAAAAAGCTACACTTACTTCCACTCAAAGAATGAGGCAGCTGGGCCCCTGGTCCACTAGGGATATATATTTTCCTTGTAGATGGGTGCAGTCAACATCACAGCATTTTAAGACATCTCAGGCCGTGTTGGGTGACATTATCCACCCAGCCTGCAGCTGCTATGTCCACCTCATGCTGTATCTGCCAGGGGTGCTGATGCTAGGGTCTATGGTCAGCTGAAGGACATTTGGGGATGGGTGCCATTTCATGTAGAAGAGCTTCTCTGTTCCCAAATCACTAGGAACATTGTGTTTAATTGGTGCATGTGTATGTTAAGAGATCTTGTACATTTAAGAATTCTCATACTTTCCTGTTCACTCGAGTGAGTGCATTGTAAGTTGTTTTTGGGGAAGAGGAAAAGATCCAAAACCCAACAGAATATTAGAAAGTTCACTCCCAACTTGCAGCTTATTTTTGTCAGAATTATGCTGCTGTGGGTTGTTGAACTTGTTCTTTAAAAACATGCGGAACAGAAATTGTGTTGATGACGTTTGACCACAAGAGGGCGGTCTAACAAAACACCGCAGCTCAAAAATCGACATCTGCTTCCTCCAACGTTTACCTGCTACAATTTCTGCCTGGTCTTATGACATAAAGCTCAGTGTCACCAATATTGTCTCAAACTTCATAAAAAGAGCTTTTTTTTTTTTTAAAGACTGTTGGGAACCTGGGAAGTGAATCCTAAGCAGAAGTTCAACTGCTTGTTTAGTTGGAGGTGCTTTATAATTCCTCCATCAATTTCCGAAAAAAGGCGGAGTTGAAAAACCTTTGCTTTCTTTAACATACCAAACAGTACAAACTCACAACACTTTAGGAACATTTGCATTTCCAAAGTAGAGCTTTTATGGATTATCTTCCTAAGAATTCTAACTCTAGATATATGATTCAAAACCAAAACAAACAACTCATTCTCTAAGCTAAATACAACTGTTAGAGAAAAATGTTGTGTTATCTCTTCCAGGATACAGATACTTGAAAAAGAAAGTGGGGGAAAGGCTATGTGATAATCTCTGAAGTAAATTAAAGCACCTGGACTGTGTTTCCCTAGAAGGATGATTATTCAGATAATACTTGAGGGGGTAATTGCCAAAAATGAATATCCTTTAAACAATCTTTACTGATAGTAAAATAATTAGAAAAATTTATGTGCATCTCTGCTATTATTAATGTGGCTTTGCTTAAAGGAGATTCAGTTGGTTATGCATGGATATTACAAGAATCTCCCTCCCCCGCTTCTCAGATGACATGTTTATACTCAGGCAGCACTTCTAAATGTTTAATAGAGACGAAGAGATTCCATTTAATTAGGCAGAATGACTTGTTTATGTGCAGGTTATGTATTTACGAGTTCTAATGAAGAACGGAAAATATCTATTGAACGGCCTTTGAAGTTTCAGTGGTTTAAGGGTAATTGTAAACCCAGCTCAGTGGAAATAGCATCTCAGTCAATCAGATGATTGGAGAGTCAAGCATACAGAGTTAAATCTAGGTAAAATAACTGCACAAATCGAGTGTCGATCAGTGTTCAAAGGATTTTTTTTTCCTCTCCCAAATCAAAGCTCTTCCATCTTGCAGTTGACTGGAATCTTGAAACTGGGTTATAGGAAAAGATGGTGAAGAAGTAACAAGATTTTTTTTCTTTCTTAAAAAATACCCCTACCATTTATATAAAACCTTTTGCCTTTTTCAGTTTTTACTTCCTGTATTCTGTGTGGCCTATTTTAACTTGCGAACTAGGTAAGATAAACATGTTACTGTCAAAAGCATTTTTTTCACATTCATAAATCCTTTCCGAAAATGAGAAGTTATTTTTTTCTTAATCTCTGACCTAAGGTAAAAATCCCAAATATTTGCGTGCCTCAGATGTGCCGCAAAAAGGCCACCTGAATTAATGAGGTTTCGTGAATTGGTGTATAGAAATGAATTACAAAGCTTAAGAAGTCGAAGAGATTTCTCATGATGTTTAAAGCAGTATTAATGATCGCATGGAATGAGATATCAAGCTTTGTGTTATTACTATAGGATTAGCTTTTAGTTCCTGAAAGCTCATCTATTTATGGGTATATAGGATGGAATTAAACTTTGAAAGGTTAATTTTTTTTAAAAAAAGTGTTCTGTAGAAGGTTTATTTCCTATCACCTTTTATTAAGTTTCTCTTTGAATTGTAGTTGCAATCTGCATTTGGAGTGGGTCCAGGAAGCTTGCATAATAATCTAATCCCTGGTGGAGCCTCTCTTAGGGGAGGGAGTGGGATAAATGAACTGCTACTTACAGGTTCCTGACAATATATTCATCTTGATATGATTGCAGCCGATGGCTTGTAGCAAGGCGACTCCTAGGACTTGCGTTTGCTGTCTTTAGGGTATGTTATAATTTCAGTATGGAAAACAAAACCCCAACGTACAAGAGAAAGAAAAACATCCCTAATCGAAAAATAGTACCTGAAATACATATATATATATATATACACACACACACACACACACACACACACTGAGCATTTACTCCATCCCAAGTACTTTACTAAGATTTTTTTTAATATTGGAGTATATTTGATTTACAGTGTTATGTTAGTTTCAGGTGTACAGCAGAGTGATTTAGTTATATGTATACATACATTTATTCTTTTCTGGATTCTTGAAAAATATTTGTTGAGAGCAAAACATTTGTCTTGTTGCAGGGAGAATGGAGAGTAGAGAATAAAAGACTAAAGAAGATGGGAAAAGAAACCATTGCCCTTTGCTTTTAGCTCACGACCATAGTGAAGGCTCTCAAACATTTTAGCAGTGAATTGCACGTCCGTTTTCTTTCTTCTGTGTACTTGTCTAATTTATTTTCGTAAGGAAACTCTGCTCCTCTTGTCTGGAGCCAGCATTATGTAGCTGAAATCTTCGATGCTGTGGGTTTAAGATCAAACAGGACCTAATCAGGTGGGATTTGTTTTCTTATTGATCTTTTTATTGCTTGGGTCCTGCTGACAAGCTGCGAAATGTTGGGGAGGAATTAGGGCTGCAGCTCTTCGGAGAAATGTGTCCTGGCTGGAGCTCCACCTGAACATGGGCGAGCAAAAGATGGCAGACAGCTCCGAAGGAGGGGCTTAGGGCTTGCAGAGGGGAAGTGGGTTATGCCGGCAGCATAAACGTTAAAAGTGGAAGATGCTAGCTGATGTATTTGTGTTTATTGTCTATTCGGTTCTGGTAGGTTGGCTGATGCCCTTTAGAGTTGACCATCATACCTAATTCAGGCCTAACTTAAGCAACAAAAGTCTCCCGACTTTGTGGGAGACACTGGGAAGGACAGAATACCATCCCCATAAGAGAAAAGCAAAGGACGTGGGTACTTTTTAAGAAAAGTTCATGGGCTTCCCTGGTGGCGCAGTGGTTGAGAGTCCGCCTGCCGATGCAGGGGACACGGGTTCGTGCCCTGGTCCGGGAAGATCCCACATGCCGCGGAGCAGCTGGGCCCGTGAGCCATGGCCGCTGAGCCTGTGCGTCCGGAGCCTGTGCTCCGCAACGGGAGAGGCCACAACAGTGAGGCCCGCATACCAAAAAAAAAAAAAAAAAAGAAAAGTTCACTTAGGAGTCAAATACTTAGGAGTTGTTTAAAGGAAATGAAAGTGAGAAAAAGAATTTCGTGAACATGTTAAACTCCCTGCCAGTAAATGCGAAGAGGCAGGGGGAAAGTGTACTATGACTAAAAAGAAATCTTTCTGGTTCACTCTTTCCAAAAACAGAGAATTGAAGGAGACAACGGTTCATGGTCATATTCGATAACTTGATTGAACTGGGGAGCATGACTGTCTCTCTCCTCCGAGGGTGGAGAATACATGTTTCATGTCCCTACAGAACAAGAACGACAGCATTTTCATATTATTGGCAAAGAAGAAAATATGTCTATAGATCCGGCATCATTTTAGACAACTGTTCCCGCCAGCACGGGCGCTGAGGATCACGTTCTGCCTGTGCCCACCTTTTAGTGTTGCAGAAAAGCAAGAGGGAAAACAGAACAGAAGGGAGTAGCCATTACAAGTGAAATATTATGGAGACGCTGGACTCCCTTTGCCCAGAGCTGACTTCTGAGGCTCTTTGGCAAGATATTTATTTACAGATGCAATATCTCTCTCAGTCTCCTCCCTCATTCCACTCTTTGTTCCTTTAATGGGCGAATTAGCCATAGGTTCTTGTTAAATCTGTTCCTTTTGGGAAGAGAAAATGATGTATATCCTTATGACTGGGAACTCCCAGGAGAGAGGTAGTTGGAGGAGAGTGTCCCCTTTCAGGGATGCTTTTTCCTTGGGCTGCGGCTGTCACCAGCTGCTGCAATGTCACCCACTCTATTGCCCTCATTCCGAGTGTGGTCCTGTGGGGTGAAGGGAAGAAGATATTCAAAAGAGTCCTAGGATGCACCTAGTGATATTTGCGCAGGGAGACCTCCCTTCACTATTGGAGATGGGAAGGAACTTAGCGGCCAGGTACTCCACGCTTTTCATTTCACAGATGGGTAAACTGAAGCCCTTCGAAGCTTAGTGAATTGTTTAAGACAATGCAAGGAGTGAGCAGTAGAATAATTTCAGGCCTATTTCAGGTAGAATAATTTCAGTGGTAGAATAATTTCAGGGCACTTTTGAGGAGGAAGCTGCTGGGGAGATGGGGTTGTCTTTTAGGGACCTGGAGGGGCCTTGAGATAAGAGAATGTGCTCTTCGCTCCTCAAAGAGTAGTTAATAGACCAGCAGCATGGCATCACCTGGAGCTTGTTAGACCTCAGTCTCTACCCCAGACCTACTGACTTGGAATCTGCCCTGCAACAAGATCCCCAGGTGACTTCTGTGCATAGTGGAGTTCCAGAAGCACTGAGGCCCCAAACCCAAACTTGGATGGCCGGCAGCTTGTGGCCGCCTAATTTCAGCAAATGTCATAACTATTGATACCTCTGAAAAAGATGCTCTTGTAAGCAACATTTTTAGCTAAGGTGGGTACATTAAAATTTAAAAATATGGAATGCAGAGAGTAGGAAGAGTGATGCTATCAAATGAGGGTGAAGACATGGGGAAATGGTGGCTTTTAATGGTCAGCTTTTCTGGAGGGCAATTTGGTAATAGGTGTCAACGTCTTAAAAATATGCTTAGCTTTTTAAAATTTTTATTTTTTATTGAAGTAGAGTTGATTTACAATGTTGTGTTAATTTCTGCTGTACAGCAAAGTGACTCAGTTATACATATATACATTCTTTTTCGTATTCTTTTCCATTATGGTTTTATCACAATATTGAATATAGTTCCCTATGCTATACAGTAGGACCTTATTGTCCATCCATTCTATATATAATAGTTTGCATCTGCTAAGCCCAAACTCCCGCTCCATCCCTCCCCCAGTCCCCTTCCCCCTTGGCAACCACGAGTCTGTTCTCTATGTCTGCAAGTCTGTTTTTGCTTCGTAGATAGGTTCATTTGTGTCATATTTAAAAATATGCTTCCCCTTTGATCCAACAATTCAAATCCCTAGGAAGTTATTCTGGAGAAATAATTGGGCTAGTTTGAAAGGATGTGTGAACAAGAATGTTGTAATGTTTATTATAGCCAAAAAAAAAAAAATTGGAAGTGGTCTATCCTCTACTATCAGGCAGTAGAGCATAGTAAAAAAAATTATGGAACCTATCATGGAATTCTATATAATCACTTAAAATGATAAGTTAGAGGAGCATTTCTACTCCAGAAATATGATAATAGATGTTTGTTGAAAAGTGAACAACCCAGGTTACCATACTCTGTATAAAATGATTTCGTATCTTGTTCAGATACATATTTTAAAACCCAAAAGGCCATCCATCTAAATGTTAACAGTAGTTATTCCAGACAGTAAGATTATAGTTTATATTTTTCTTTTTGCTTATCTTTATTTCATGGTTCTTTTTTTTTTTTTTTTTTTTTTTTTGCGGTACGTGGGCCTCTCCCGTTGCAGAGCACACGCTCCGGACGCGCAGGCTCAGCGGCCGTGGCTCATGGGCCCAGCCGCTCCGCGGCATGTGGGATCTTCCCGGACCGGGGCACGAACCCGTGTCCCCTGCATTGACAGGCGGACTCTCAACCGCTGCGCCACCAGGGAAGCCCTATTTCATGGTTCTTTTACAGTTGATGTGTATTAATTAGCTAACCAAAGGTGGTAATGTAGCCATTTTGGAAGAGCATTTTTAAAAATTCACATCTTAAGTATTTTGCTTCCCAGGCCAAATTCCTAACGGGAAAAACATTTTGACATCTTTGTGTGACTTTTTCCACTATACTGACATTATATTAAAATTATCTATCACACATCTTCCTCCTCCAAGACTGTGAAGGCCTTGGTGACAAGGACTAAGTCTTTGGCATTTGTCTATCTAGGGCCTAGCACGGAGTGTGGCGCATGGCATGTGTGTTTTAAATGGATGGATGAAAGGGTCTTGGATGACAGTCTAAAGACTTTTCCTTCTTGGGTGCCTTACTAAAGACTAAAGTACTTAGCACGCAGGAATTGATTGCTGTGTATATAGATAATGTGCGAGATGAGGTAACTGTGGAGGGCTAAGTTCTGTTTGACCTATTGGTTTAGCTGCAATCTCTACTTTGGTTAATAAACTGCCAAAGATGATGAGATGTGGACCAGGGTTGAACGTGTCAGGAGGTCAAGCCATAGAGGTCTCTAAAGACTCAGAGGAAGTGTGCTTCCTGGGACCTACCCGCCATCTCCCATGGGGTGACAGCTCCCCTGGTGGCCCTAGGGGGATCCTAGGTGAGGACGGGTAGGTTCAAGTGTGAGTTCATGGGCAGTAGAAAGTGCACCTGCGGGTCCCAGTTTGTATTTTATTTTAGTTGTGACTTTGGATCTTGTCTCATTAAGAGACAGTTTGGAGAGGCTTGAACGGTAGCTAAACGAGAACTCAGTTGGTTTCAGCATTATGCTAAGAAGGGTTTGCGTATTCCCCCACCTGATCCCACTGCTTTCTTATGATGTGGGTACCCATTTTATAGAGCAGGAGACTGAAACTGAGAAAGGTTAAGCTACTTGCTCCAAATTAAAACATGAAGAGGTGGAGCTGGAATCCAGACAGAAGGGCCTGGACCCGGAGCCCAGGCCCTCCTGCCAAGCTATAAAGAAGTTAGGGGGATGCTCTCACGGTTCCCCCCGAGCTCTAGCACGGTTCCCTGGGTATGGTCCAGTAGAGAAGTCCCTGGGCCTTCCTGAATTTCCCCAGTTCTCCTTGTGAAACAGACCCTATTTAAGAATGGGCCTCTGTGTTCTGTGGTCACGTATTTTTTTATTGCTCTTGCCTCTAAGTGAAGTCACCAGAAAATGCATTTTATAGTTAAAGAAAAGAAGTTAATGGAATAAAAATTATTTTAAATCAAGTAATTTATATTATTTAGAAATAGTCATAAGGTTCAAGAAAGTGGTTTGCATACTTAAAGGTGAACCTTAACTTTAACTATGAATTAATTTTGATTGATAAAGTTCTGAGAAAATTCATGGAAGATTCACTGACTGTATCTGAACATAGGCTTGTTTCTTGGGATATCCCAGTTTCTGTATTTGGAAATGTTAACAGTATTAAAAAAATAATAAGTTCTGATCTACACAATTGGGGCAGTGTTACTGATGTTGAGTGGTATAGTCATGAAATATGAATATTTGTTTACAGATCTTTTTGGCTGGTTTACATTTGGAATTTGCATAGTAATACAAAAGGATTTGAAAACATCTGGGGAAGGGTTGTGATTTGGTCTAAGTTATATATCCAAGAGGTTTCAAAATCATAAAATGATAAAACTACTCTGGGCTTTTCTTAGTTCCCATCCCCCATGGGTTATATCTTAATTGTACAGTTTTTGACTTACATTTACTTGTGTGATTATTTTTTTGGTGTCTGTCTCTGCTGCTAGCCCGTGAGCTTCATGAGAGCCACATCTGTTTTGCTTTTCATTGTATGTACTTAGCACATAGTAGCACATCATGTAACAGTTACAGCAGCAGCAACAATGAATAAGAAGGAGAACTAATACTTGTTGAGCCCTTGCTATGTGCCAGGTCTTGTTCTAAGTGCTTGGTACTACCTCATGTAATGGAACTTCGGACAAACAGTGGTTCAGTGATTTTTATATAAACGAAAAGTAAATTTTGAGTTTAGTGTTGGGGAGGTTTTGGAGACTTTATTACAGTGAGAACTGGAAGATATTGGACTCAGAGTGATTCAGAGGGACTTCCCTGGTGGTGCAGTGGTTGAGAACCCTCCTGCCAATGCAGGGGACACGGGTTTGAGCCCTGGTCCAGGAAGATCCCTCATGCCGTGCGTAACAACTAAGCCCGTGCGCCACAACTACTGAGCCTGTGCTCTAGAGCCCGCGAGCCACAACTACTGAAACCTGTGCGCCTAGAGCCCGTGCTCCGCAACAAGAGAAGTCACCGCGATGAGAAGCCCGCGCACCGCAACGAAGAATGGCCCCCGCTCGCCGCAACTTGAGAAAGCCTGCATGCAGCAGTGAAGACCCAACACAGCCAAAAAAAAAAAAAATTGATTCAGAAAAGTGTAGATTTCCTTTCTTATATCTGACAAATATTTAAGTTTTCATGTTTTCACATTCTTTTTTATTTGTTGGCCTCCAGAGCAGATTTTTAAGAAACAAGAGTAAAGGCTAGACACTAATTAAAGAAATAGGATGGCAGTACCATTGACATTTAATTTTAATGGCTACGTCTTCGACTGGCAGCTCTGAACTCCGATGGTGGGAGGAGAAGATTGTCGTTCCAGAAAGTTTCGGGCTGATGTCTTTGTTGCTGCTGCAGTAGCCTCCACGTGATTTATTGTCTTTAGGGCAAAAATTGATGAGAACATAACCTTTGTAAGGTTTTTATGTTTTGTTGGCTGTAAAAGATAAAATATGGAGTAAAAGGAAGTAAAATAGTATTTTGTTAGGTTGGAGGATGGATTTATGCTTTAACTAACTGATAGAATAATCAGAGGGTCATGAAGATCAGAGTCTCTGCCTCCTATCTCTTCTCTTTTCATGTGTGCATTCAACAAGCTTCTCTTTGTGGCTGTCAGGCCCATAGGCGCTCACCCAAACACCAGGCCCCTTTGTCCCAGGGCATTAACTCAGCTGTTTAGATCAAGAGTATCACGGAGGCTTCTGTTGCAGACATTAAGCACTTGGGATAAGTCTAAATGAATCAGGTACTTGACATGTGCAGATGGGATGTTTGTTCACTAGGGACTCTGGGCTGCCTTGTGTCTTGAATGAACAGACAAAAACGAAGTGTGTGAGTTAAATTGAAATTTGTGGGAAACACACAGAGAGATCTGGATCTTCAGGAATTGCTGGTGATTGTTTGTGGTGGGTGGGAGGAAGATGCTGGGAAGGCCCGACCCCCCACCAATTCCCCCAACACACCTTCCCCACCCAAAAAAAAAAAGATTGGAAAGATAATAAACATATTTCCAAGTGATAAAGTGATTAAATTTGATCATCTAGGCCAGTGGTTCTGAAACTTTAGCCCATGCATCAGAATCACCTGCAGGACTTGTTAAAACCCAGATTGCTGGGCCCACACCCAGAGCTTGATTCAGTAGGTCTGGGGTGGGGCCTGAGAATTTGCGTCTCTAATAAGCTCCCAGGTGATGCTGATACTGCTGGGCTGGGAACCACGCTTTAAGAACCACTGCTTCAAGCACTTCGCTGTCCGTGGCGTGACCAGATGGACGTGCCTCAGGGAGCTGTAAGTGTCCAGGAAGACAACTCGCCTCAGAAGGGTATGGCTGGGTGAGTCTACAGGGGTGTGTGTGTTTCATGTACAAGCAAGCCGGGACCTGTCCTGAGGATAAGTAACCACTTTAATCTTTAGAGCTTTCAATCTGTCGTTGGGCTAAGGAATAAAACAGGCATGAATATCTTTCCTGAGTGTCCTGTTTTTTATGTAGGATTTGCTTCCCAAGTAATGTACTTGCTTGGAGCCCCCCGAGGGTGCTGGTCTGTTTTATTGCCGTGTCCTGGACGCTAAGCACAGTGTCGGGTACCAGGCCTGCCACATGATTTGCGGGACTTAGTGCAAAATGAACATGCAGGGCTCCTTGTTCAAAAATGAAGAAATTGGGACTTCCCTGGTGGTCCAGTGATTAACACTCTGTGTTCCCAGTGCAGGGGGCCCGGGTTTGATGCCAGGTCAGGGAACTAGATCCCACATGCCACAGCTAAAAGATCCTGCATGCCGCAATGAAGACCTGGCACAGCCAAATAAAAACTAAATATTTTTTTTAAAAATGAAGAAACTGAAGATGGTGACATCAGAGCCTTAGCCCCCATGTGAACCCTTCTAAGTGCACGGCCCTGTGTGACTGCTTGGGTCCCTCCACCCCCACCCTTCCCCCATGAAACTGGGGCTGTTTATCACCTGGTGGGCACTCGACACGAGCAGGTGGTTTATTAGCTCTTTTTCTCCAAAGGATCATCGACTAAACGTTGATCAAGAAGGGACTTTGAAGGACCTCCTGGTTTGACTCCCTCTTTTTTTCTGGGGGGGAGGGGTGGTGGAGGCGTAGCCTTTGCCCCATTACCCACCCCTGCCAGCAGCTCTGTGACATAGGCATTATAAGCTCATTTGCATAAGGCTCAGCTGTGACTTGGCCATAGTGATTTGGACCAGTTTTCTGAAGTCTAGTGCTTTTTAAAAAAATTTTATTTTCCATTACCATATTTGCCTCTCAGAGAGGTTTAGCTATTTGCTTGAAGACACACAGCTAGTGAGGGTTGAACAAGAATTTGAACCCAATCTTTTAAATCCTAGTTGGACGTTCCTTTTACTCCCCACGACTGAAGAAAGCAAGTTTGGGGAAGTCCCTTGATTCTATTGATCAATACTTTTGAGCTCTGAAACTTTCGTAGTGGGCTGAGAAATCTCGACTCCTGGTCTGTTTCTGTCCCTGTGTGCTGTTTAGTTTTGAGAACACATGGCTTTCAGGAGAGTCCTGCCCCTTAAGTTTTACTGCTGCTGGCTTGGAAGACCTCCTCTGAGTTAATCCCCCACTCCCATGTCAGTGTTCTTCAGCGATGCTACCCAATGTTTTTTTTTGTTTGTTTTATTTTTTTAAACAGCAGGTTCTTATTAGTCCTCCACTTCATACACATCAGTGTATATACGTCAATCCCAATCTCCCAATTCATCACGCCACCACCCACCCCCTGCCGCTTCCCCCCCTTGGTGTCCATACGTTTGTTCTTTACATCTGTGTCTCTATTTCTGCCCTGCAGAGCGGTTCGTCTGTACCGTTTTTCTGGATTCCACATATATGCGTTAATATACGATATTTGCTTTTCTCTTTCTGACTTACTTCACTCTGTATGACAGTCTCTAGGTCTATCCATGTCTCTGCAGATTGCACAGTTTCGTTCCTTTTTATGGCTGATGCTCCATTGTATAGATGTACCACATCATCTTTATCCATTCTGTTGATGGACGTTTAGCTTGCTTCCAACAGTGGATATTTTAAAGCAGGCTTTTTTGCGGGCGGTGTGGAGTGGATAATGCTGTGGTTTGTTTGTTTGTTTTGTAAAGAAGATAGAATTTATTAAACGGAAGGGTTGCTGACTTTCTGATAGGGAGAGTTGACCCCGAGCATGGGTTACTGGTCTGTTTTTATAGCCAGGGAACGAAGGGACTTGCGAGTCATCTGCTGATTGGGTAGGGTATGCATACTTCCAGTGTGCAGAGTTGGGGAAGAACAGGATGAACACCCTTCCTTGTATGGGCCGGGAAAGGAGCAGGGCAGGCTACTTGGGAGGGTTCAAAGATGTGATGGTTGCTGCGTGACAGAGTGGTGAGTCCGGTAACTCTCTGTTCTGGCGATGTTGGCCCTTTGTGTTTATGTTGTTCTTTTTCCCTGGAGCAGCACATTTCTCCCTCTCTTTAAATAAGCAAAGAAAACAGCAATCCTCCTTTAACACTGCACAGGTCCCACCTTGGTTAGCTGTTAGTAAGTCTAAAGCTCTCCTAGTCCGTAAAACCACTCCTGCTAAAGAATTTACTTGTTCTTGTAGAGTGTTAATTGGAGCTGCTAGGTTGACAGTCTGTTGTGTGAGTTCAAGAGAGAGCTGTTGGGCAGTGAAAACAGAGTTTAAAAGTACGGCTGAGCCTGTTCCTATCCCAGTGATAATCCTTTGGCCTTATTGGATACCCTGCTCACGTCTGTCTGTCTGCCTAGCTCCCTCTCAGGCGTTCGGGAGCCCTTTTCCTAAGGAGAAGGGGCGACGATCTTTCTCTGGCTGCTTGCTGCTGGTGGGGGGGGCATCGTAGGGCCCTAGGTTCCCGTTGCCTGCTCTCTGTCAGGGTATACCTGGTGGGGGGGTGCTCCATGGACCGTGATGACGGCTCGTTTAAGTGTTGTGCAGGTGTTGACTGGCCGCTACTCTTGTTGCATTACCATTTGGAGGTTTACTTGTTGTATTCTGGAAGAGACAGACTTAACAAGGAGGTTAAAAATACATGGCCCGAAGATCAGTAGAAGTGGGAAGGCTGCTCTGGGACCTAGAAAAGGGGTTAGGCAAGAGAACCAGGACCAGATATTAGTCTTGAAATCCCACCAGTTGAATCCCCCTGAGGCTCCCTTCATATACAACCTGTTAGCTCTTTCAATAATATTCCAAAGGGTAGTTTGAATTTTATTTTTATTTTTTTTATTATTTTTATTTTTGCGGTACGCGGGCCTCTCACTGCTATGGCCTCTCCCATTGCGGAGCACAGGCTGCAGACACACGGGCTCAGCGGCCATGGCTCACGGGCCCAGCCGCTCCGCGGCCTGTGAGATCTTCCCGGACCGGGGCACGAACCCGCGTCCCCTGCATCGGCAGGCGGACTCCCAACCACTGCGCCACCAGGGAAGACCCCTAGGCTGTTTTAATATACTCTGTCTGGATAACTATTCTCAGCTCAAGGGTCACCTCTTCCTCCCTGACTGAAGTCCTCCCTGACTGCTCAGGCAGACTTGACTCCTCCCTCCTTTTGACTTCATATAAAAACATCAAAGCACTGGTGGCACTACATTATACCTAATTTTTAACAGGTGCTATGAGACAAGGAGCTCATCATGCCATTAGGATTATTACAGTATTTTTAAACTTTCATCATAGCATATTTTAAACATGTTTTCATGAACTGTAGCATTCAAGGAGTATTGTAAATGTATATCTGCAGTGTAAAGAACATCTACCACATAATCAGACACCCACATGGCTATCACCCAGGCCTTACACATAGGACTTGGACAGTCTCCAGAAACCCCCTGTGCATCCCTCTCTGGTCTCAATCTGCCTCTGCCACCCCCAGTAAGTAACTAGTACCCTGAATTTTTTTTTTAATTCTTTTTTTTTTTTGGCTGTGTTGGGTCTTCATTGCTATGCATGGGCTTTCTCTAGTTGAGGCAAGCAGTGGCTACTCTTCATGCGGTGCACAGGCTTCTCACTGTCGTGGCCTCTCTTGTTGCCGAGCACGGGCTCTAGAGCGCAGGCTCAGTAGTTGTGGCACACGGGCTCAGCCACTCCGCGGCATGTGGGATCTTCCTGGGCCAGGGATTGAACCCGTGTCCCCTGCACTGGCAGGCGGATTCTTAACCACTGCGCCACCAGGGAAGCCCCTAGTATCCTGAATTTGATGTTAATTAATAACTTGCTTTTCTTTGTAGTTAAAAAAAAAAACACACCAAAAAACGCCACCTAAGCATGTACTCCTCGGCAATATATTGTTTAATTGGCTCTCTTTGGGAACTTTATATAAATGGAATTGTTCAGTTTGTATCCATTTGTGACTTGCTTCTTTGATTATTATGCTTACGAGATCTATTCTGTTGGTACGTGTTGTCATGGTTCATTCATTTCGTCACGGTTGCATAAGTTCCATTTTATGAATACAGTATATTTTATTTACTGAATCTATTATTGATGACTTGTTCATACTTTCAAAACCCAGAAGGAAGGCTCCTGTGAACTTTCTTGCCCGTCTTCTGGCACACATGCAGCTTTGGCAATAGGATGTGTGCAGCTGGCAGCAGGACACCTGGGTGGAATGTGCATGCAGTTGAACATTTACTAGGTATTTCCAAACATTTGCCAAAGTAAGTGTACTAGGGACTGTATCTTTTTGATCTTGGTACCCCTGGTGCCTAAGACAGTGAATGGCCAAATACAGTTGCTCAATATACCATTGATTGAAAGTAGAGCAGTAAAGTCGTTGTTCCGTCACAGCCCTTGTCTATGAATAGCTCTGAGAAATAAAGCCAAAGCAAGCACCTTTTCCACCCTGCCCTCAGCCTACAATGTGCGCCTGTTGGCTTGGTATAGAATGGTGTATTTGAATAATAATAGAGGTAGGAGTGATATAATTGTAATGTCTTACACAACTTTAAAGAGGATTCTTTAAAGGCCCATTTGAAAGTAGGGCTGTGCTGAACCTTCAGAGCAAAACTGGTCTCAGCTACCCTTTTAAAATAATTTTATTCCATATTGCTGAGGGGCTAGATCTTGGGAGCTAACCTGCCTTAAAATGTGGGTTTTTCTTCAGTGCTTCTTCTGCAGCTTAGAGTGTAAAGATCCTTGACAGAGGAGAGACTAATGCTTCTAGAATGGGTGTGAAAGACCACAAATTTACAGTGCTACACAGAGAAAGACATAGATGGGCTTTCTGTGTAACAAAACACTGCTTAGCCCTGTTAAAATGCAGGTCATAAATTTGGATAAAGCATGAATTTAATTGTGTTCCTTGAAATAAATACCTCTCTATAAAACAATATTTTAGGGACCCTTTCTCTTATTCAAGGCTTCTTTAAAAATTGGTTATTTTTTTAAAAAAACCTTTTAATTTAAAAATAATTTTGGATTTACAGAAGAGTCACAAAGACAGTGCAGGGCATACCTGTACACCTTTACTCAGCTTCTGCTGATGTTATCATCTTATATAACCATGGTACGCTTACCAAAACTAAGAAATTAACATCGGTGCAATACGGTACTACTGGCTAAATTACAGACTTTATTCTTTTTTTTTAATTAATTTCTATTGGAGTATAGTTGCTTTACAATGTTGTGTTAGTTTCTACTGTACAGCAAAATGAATCAGCTGTATATATACATATATCCCCTCTTTTTTGGATTTCCTTCTCATTTAGGTCACCACAGAGAATTGAGTAGAGTTCCCTGTGCTATACAGTAGGTTCTCATTAGTTATCTATTTTATACATAGTATCAATAGTATATATATGTCAATCCCAATCTCCCAATTCCCCCCTCCCTGCTTTCCCCCCCACTTGGTATCCATACGTTTGTTCTCTATGTCTGTGTCTCTCTTTTCTTCTTTGCAAATAAAATCATCTATACCATTTTTCTAGATTCCACAGATATGCGTTAATATACAATATTTGTTTTTCTCTTTCTGAGTTACTTCACTTTGTATGACAGTCTCTAGGTCCATCGACATCTCTACAAATGACCCAATTTTGTTCCTTTTTATGGCTGAGTCATATTCCATTGTATATATGTACCACATCTTCTTTATCCACTCCTCTGTTGATGGACATTTAGGTTGCTTCCATGTGCTGGCTATTGTAAATAGCACTGCAGTGAACATTGGGGTGCATGTGTCTTTTTGAATTACGGTTTTCTCTGGGTATATGTCCAGGAGTGGGATGGCTGGGTCACATGGTAGCTCTATTTTTAGTTTTTTAAGGAACCTCCGCACTGTTCTCCTTAGTGGCTGCATCTAGACTTTATTCTGATGTCACCACTTTTTCCACCAATGTTCTCTTTCTGTCCAGGATCCCATCTGGGACACTGCGTCCGTACAGTTGTCACATCTTCTCCAATCTGACATTTTGTCAGTCCTTCCTTGTTTTTTATGACCTTGGCCCTTTCGAAGAGTACTGTGTAGGCATTTTGTAGAATTTCCCTCAATTTGGGTTTGATGTTTTCTCATGATGAGACTGGATTATGGATTTTGGGGAAGAATGCCACAGAAGTGGAAGTGTGCTTATCGCATCATGTGAAGGTGGACAGTCCTGTCAACAGGACCTGTCACCGGCCATGTTAACCTTGATCAGTGTATCAGGTTGTGTCCACCAGGTTCCTCCACTGCGGAGTTACAGTTTTTCCCTTTCTGTACTCTAGTCATTAGACACGAGTCACCAAGCCCAGCCCACACTGAGGAGAAGGGTGAGGAATATCAGAGAGTGTGTGAATGTGTATTAACACCAGACAGTAATGACTATTTCAAAAGGTACCTTGAGGCTATGCAAATACCCTTTATTTTCAAACTGGTTCTTTTATATTGGGCAGAAATGGAACATCAGAACCCCAAGAACAGAGATCAGTCAAAAGGAAATTTTGACAATAAAAATTCTGGAATTTTTTACTCAAGATAATAAGTCATACTGTTCATTATTAACCAACTGTTTTTTTTCAGGCCTCGGCTGTAAAGGGTTCCCTTGGCCTAAAGGTTGAGCAGTTGCAACCCATGTCATAGGGGGATGAGCCAAAGTAAGGCTCATCTATAACCAAGCTCTGTGGCTAACCCCTCATGACTGTTTCCTTCTCTTACTTAATTGGCATTGGTGACATCCATTCACAACTTTA
Organism: Lagenorhynchus albirostris; assembly: GCF_949774975.1. Classification (NCBI taxonomy): domain Eukaryota; kingdom Metazoa; phylum Chordata; class Mammalia; order Artiodactyla; family Delphinidae; genus Lagenorhynchus; species Lagenorhynchus albirostris. The sequence continues at coordinate 118,839,185 of NC_083095.1, read as the reverse complement.
TTTTTCTATTTTGGGACATTAAGAGTTGGGCTTTGTTCATGGAAATACTATTCAGTAGTAAGCATGCGTAATTTGTCTAGACCGAGCACAAGAGGTGAACATTCCATTTGTCTGTATTTGTCTCTTGTTGCAACTTGTATAAATTATCACTTGGGATAAGATTCTCCAGGCCTTGTGGTGCTATTGGCGATGTTTTATCAAGCCTATGTATTTTTTCTAAGTGAAGAAAATGACTAAGAATACCCCGGACCTACAATGCCAACCCTTCCAAGGGTTTTCTGGCATGAAGAGGAACTCTATATTATCAGTTTGTGAGACTGTACCAATGAAGCATTAAGGCCGAGGACAAGTTCCACTGGAATAATCTCTTAGGATTCTTGCCTACATTTCTTGGAAAATCATTTTATGTGAGTTTTAGAAAATTCTTCTTCTTTTTAAAATATGTTGGGTTGTCTATTTTTTTACTCTTCTCTGTCTAAACTAGAGGTTCCTAACGTGGGGGGTCTGAATTCTTTACAGTCTGGGTTCTTATTTGCTAGTGACAGAAACTCCCTCTGCTTCTTTGAAACCAAAAGGATCTATTAAAAGGATATTGGATGGGAACTGAGAATAGATTTGGAGCCGGCTATGCAGCCAGACACTGTCCTTCTTCTGAGGCTGCAGAACGGATCCATTGAAAGCACAGTGCTGCTGACACTCCAGCCACATGGATCCTGGGCCGTCCCTCGTTCTCTGGGTCATTAGCTTCCGATCCTGGGTCTTGGTTGTGAGAATCTTATTAGCAAAGCTTTTACTGTTCGTGCACCATAGCTGTGTGGGAAGCTGGGAAAGTGACTGTCTCCTTCTGTGGTGGAGTGAGCTTTGACTAACCAGGTGTGAAACTCCCCAAGCAGAGTAAGGAGGTTCAGATACTGGCAGGCGAAATTAACGACACATATTCACTACAGACCCTCATCTGTAAATTTCATCTGATTCTCCAATAAGTCAGTCATTTTTTTAAAAAGAAACACTGCTTTAAATGCTCTATGATAAACATGTATTACATCATAGTAATGTAAGAAAACCATTAAAAACTTATTTTCCTAAAGCGTGAGTTGACTTTATTCATAGGACTACTGTCAGTCTTTTCTTCTTTTGAGTATAGCGTGAATATCTTTGTGGCTTCTCTGGTATTTGTTTCAGTTTTTTCTTTTTACAAACACTATATCTTTTCCTTTAAAAAGTTGGTATCCTAAATTTATTTTTCCTTCCTTTTCATTTAGAGATGCGCTTTGGGTTAAAGATGGTGGTTGAATATAAACATTTACCCGTGCTCCCTCCTGACACCCCTCTGAAATGGCAATAAGACATAGACTCAGAATAACAGAGAGAGTGGAGAGGTTAACAATAACATTTTGGAAACTAGAAAGCAGGAGGATGAGTAGTTAATTGACTTAGCAGATCTGACAACTCTGAAGCCTAAGTCAACACTGGGGAAGACATTTACTCAACATTCCACAAACATTTATGGAGCATCTGCTGTAGGCTAGGCCCTCTTCCTGGTCCTTTGGACCAAGGTCACTGTTCCTGTGGAGTTACCATCCTGACAGGAAAAGCCAAAAAGTCAACAGATTTGTACCTCAGAACTTCCAGTGGGCTCAGGAGTTGGGGATACCAGATATCTCTGGAAGTGGCAGTTAACGTAGGGCTGAAACATGAGAATTGATCAAAAGTCTATTTGAGAAGCAATAAGAGCAATGCTGTCCAGTAGAACTCTCTGCAGTGATGGACATATTCTCCATCATTGTCCAGTACAACAGCCCCTAGTCACATGTAGTTATTGAGCGCTTGAAATGTGGCTAATGCAAGTGAGGAACTGAACTTTAAATTTTATTTGATTTATGTTAGTTTTAATTTACATAGCTTCTGTGGCTAGTAGCTGCTGTATTGGACAGCCTAGAGTTAAATCATCTGTTCCCTCCCCAACCTGGAACAGCTGGATGATTGCCCCTCTCCCAATGCAACAGAAAGTTTTGAAGTTTATTCTTTGAACTAAGGGACATAAAGCATTTAAGAGGGTGGGGATACCATATTGAAAAGAGGAGGGTGACCTGAGTTTGAGGACTTGGTTTTCTTCTCCTATTTGACTCCTGATAAGCTGGCAGCCAGCTTCTGCTTCCAGACATGAGATTAGGAATTTAGTATCTGAACAATCTGAGTAGTCTACAAGAAAAGATCTAAAAATCGTGTTTTAGTGCTGTAATCTTAAATGTGAGCAGACAGTAAGGGATCACCAGGCATCTCTCTGAGGATGGCTTCTCTCTAAAATGAAAGGCACTTAAGCCAAAAAACAAATTTGAGGAGATTTCAGGAAGAAGTAGAAGGAAGAATCAGTTAAGAGATGATTTTGCATTAATAAGGCAAGAATAGAATGCTATAATAAATGAAAAATCAGAAGGATAAAAGCTAAAAAGGTCTTGGAAAAAATTATGATACAAATCAGAAAGAAGCTGAGTATAAGATTTGGAAAATAAGATTGTGGAAATCTTCTAGGAACCAGAATAAGAAGGCAAGGAAATGTAAAATAGTAGAAAAAGAGGTAAGAAAATTAGATCAGATGAGGAACTTTAACATCTGAATAACAGAAATTCCTGAATTTGAGTGAATGAAAATGAGGAAATTATCAGATAAATAATTCCAGAACTGGAGATTGCAGCATGAAAAGAACCATCAAGTGTCCAGCAAAATGGATGAAAATAGATTCCTACTAAGGTACATCCTGACAATATTTCTGAACACTGGGGTCAAAATGGTCCTAAAAGCTTCCAAAGCAGGGGGAGGATTATAGACAAAGAATCAGAAATCCAAATCACTTTAGACTTTGCATGTGCTCTCCAACCTAGAATTCTGTACCCAGCTAAAATATCAATGAAGTGTACCAGTTGAATAAATATATTTTTTAGACATGCGAGGCCACAAATATTTTACCTTCCCTGCAGCTTTTTCTCATAAAGCAACTGGAAGAAGTGGTTTGTCAAAAGAAAGAAGTAAACAAATGATGAAGATATAGATTGTGAGAAGAAGGAATTTAACACAAGTGAGAAGTGACGAAAATTTTCAGGATGGTGGTGGAGGGAGATTCCTGGATGAACCTGTGCAACACAGCAAGAGAGCAACCAGAAGATTGGAGCAGGTCAGAAGGTCCAGGAAGAGAGAATGCCAAAAATAGAATTGGTAGTGTTTGAATGTATTGAAAGGAAAGTTGGGTAATCAGAGGAGAGTCTGAAGATAAAGTAGTGAGAATTCCTAAAAAACTAAGCAAACCAGGGCTTCCCTGGATGTAGTGGTTAAGAATCCGCCTGCCACATATATACAATGGAATATTACTCAGGCATAAAAAGAAACGAAACTGGGCTATTTGTAATGAGGTGGATAGACCTAGAGTCTGTCATACAGAGTGAAGTAAGTCAGAAAGAGAAAGACAAATACCGTATGCTAACACATATATATGGAATTTAAGGGAAAAAATGTCATGAAGAACCTAGGGGTAAGACAGGAATAAAGACACAGACCTACTAGAGAATGGACTTGAGGATATGGGGAGGGGGAAGGGTAACCTGTGACAAAGCGAGAGAGAGGCATGGACATATATGCACTACCAAATGTAAGGTAGATAGCTAGTGGGAAGCAGCCGCATAGCACAGGGAGATCAGCTCAGTGCTTTGTGACCATCTAGAGGGGTGCGATAGGGAGGGTGGGAGGGAGGGAGACGCAAGAGGAAAGAGATATGGGAAGATATATATATGTGTAACTGATTCACTTTGTTATAAAGCAGAAACTAACACACCGTTGTAAAGCAATTATACTCCAATAAAGATGTAAAGAAAAAAAAAAAAAGAATCCACCTGCCAACGCAGGGGACATGGGTTTGAGCCCTGGTCCAGGAAGATCCCACATGCCACGGAGCAACTAAGCCCATGTGTCGCAACTACTGAGCCTGTGCTCTAGAGCCCGTGAGCCACAACTACTGAGCCCACACACCACAACTGCTGAAGCCCACATGCCTAGAGCTCGTGCTCTGCAACAAGAGAAGCAACCGCAATGAGAAGCCTGTGCACCGCAACGAAGAGTAGCCCCTGCTTGCTGTAACTAGAGAAGGCCCGCACGCAGCAATGTAGACCCAATGCAGCCAAAAATAAAATTTAAAAAATAATAATAAATATATATGTATGTATGTGTATATATATATATATACACACATATATATATTTAAACTAAGCAAACCAGAAAGCTAAGCGAAACAAATAACCTAAGATAAGTATTAATTCTAGGGAAAATAAAAAGTTGTACAAGGAAGAAGGAAAATTCTAATAGACTTCATGTTTCAGTCGTAGAATAGCATTCACATAATCATCATAATGTAAAAGTGAATAATGAGCAGACTAAAAATATGATAAAAATAGGTTGAGGGCATAGAGAATTGGGAAGTACACCCATGTGGGGGTGGGTGTATGTGTGTGTGTGTTGGGGAGTTGGGGCAGAGAGAAAGTGAAATACCTTTTTTTTTTGGCCATGCCACGCAGCTTGTGGGATCTTAGTTCCCTTACTAGGGGTTGAACCCACGCCCTCGGCAGGGAAAGCACAGAGTCCTAACCACTGGACTGCCGGGGAATTCCTTGAAATACCTATTTTCAATAGGGGAAATCGATAGGTGATGCTTAAAACTAAAAAAGGAAAGAGCTTACACTTGCTATCAGAAATATGGAGGTAAATGCCCAAATAAACAGTAAAGGTGCTGTACTGGGGTGGAGGGAAGGTTGAAGGAGAACAATTATTTTCCATGATAACTACCCCTTGTAGAACTATGTGCCTTTTAAAACTCTTTGCACATAAAAACTCTTTCAATTAAGATAAAAAGAAACAACAACAACCAAACATTAGAAATGAGGTGTCATTAGGTGGGATGGCAAACTTTGTCAATTCCTCAAAAGTTGTTTGGGGAAAGATTAAAAATACTATCAGGAGTCAGATTCTTGTCTTTACTTTCCAAGGTTGTAGAAGTAAACTTATTTGCAGCAACAAACATCTGACATAAAATAATAGCAACATGGTCTTGCATAACTTTTTTTTTCTCTCTAGAGTAACATAGATATGTTGAGTTGGCCCAGCCCTTTCCTACCTTCTCCTGGTAACAGCACTCCTTATCTTTGGGAAGTGGCTGTATTTCCACTGCAGCCAGTACTGGTGGGTGCCTGCTGGTCCTCTCTCCTGGGCCACAGAGGTGGGCATGTGAGAGAGTTAGAGCTGAGCTCATTTACTCTCCCTCTGGTCACGTGACTGGCCTAGGCATGGCATTATGACTCACTTTAGGCCAGCCAGGATCCTTCCCTTTTCTAACTGGAACTGATGGGGAAGAACAACACTTTTTTTTTCAGTCTTGTCCATGTGGCTAGAGGGATATAAGCCTGGGTTGCCTGTGGCCATACTGTCTCCAATGTGTAGGGTCAATTGTGCAGAGAAATTGAAGCAAGTATGCAGGCAGACACAGAGATGGGGGGCAGAGGGAAGAGGAAAGGAGGGAAGGGAGACTCTGTGTCCCTGTATCCAGCTGACCCTGAGTCTAGCTCCATCCGTGCCCTTTTTATAGTTTGAACTCAAAAGCCAACAAATCTGTACCCCCTTGTTAAGAATAGAGTTGGAATTTTGTCACTTGTATCCAGAGGATCTGGACTAGACTAGCAGCTAGTGTGTTTTATATCCTTAGGCAGTAAGTTTTCCACATTAAAGAAGAGAGTATACAGACATGTCCATTACTCTCTGTTTATTTTTTTTTTTTAATTGGGATTATATCACTGAAGGGAAAAAGCCTCTCAGATGGGATGGAAAAGGAATCAACACACAGGGCTGGCCTGTGCCAACCGCAGCAACAAGAGTCTTTCACTTTTGCAGTTTCTACAGAGATAGATTCGATTCAATTCAAAATGAAAAGTTAAACATTTTTTTTAGAAAATTTCTTTATTTAATTAATTTATTTTTGGCTGCGTTGGGTCTTTGTTGCTGCACGCGGGCTTTCTCTAGTTGCGGTGAGCGGGGACTACTCTTCGTTGCGGTGTGCGGACGTCTCATTGCGGTGGCTTCTCGTTGCGGAGCACAGGCTCTAGGTGCGCGGGCTTCAGTAGTTGTGCCTCGCAGGCTCAGTAGTTGTGGCTCACGAGCTCTAGAGTGCAGGCTCAGTAGTTGTGGCACACGGGCTTAGTTGCTCCCTGGCGTGTGGGATCTTCCCAGACCAGGGCTCGAACCTGTGTCCGCTGCATTGGCAGGCGGATTCTTAACCACTGCGCCACCAGGGAAGCCCCCAGTGAAACATTTTATATTCAGTCAAGACATTTACTAAGGAGTTTAAAACTGTGTTTAAGGGTCTAACAGTGATCTTCTGGACACTGTTAGGTTTGGTACTTTGGATAAATCAGAATAACTGTAAAGCATGGTCCATGCCCTCATGTCGCTTAAAATCAGTTTGCAAAAGATGATGTAGACGTGTGAAATATTTACATACAATATTATAGCATAAGGTCTATAGGCACTCACCCAAAGGAAGGAACCATTCTCTTTTTTTTTGTTTTAACTGAACATAATTAAACATTTATTTGATAATGCAGAATCATCATCAAAAACAGTCTGACTGCTGTGCTAAGCTCTTAAACAGAGATGTTCTCGGGGATTACCAAGTTTGGCAGACTTGTATCTCCCTATTCAAATAGCCCAAGACTATTACCATGTCTAAATGGAAGCTTGCATCTTTCTATAATTTTATTTTTATTTTTTATTATTTTTTTAACATCTTCATTAGAGTATAATTGCTTTATAATGGTGTGTTAGTTTCTGCTGTATACCAAAGTGAATCAGCTATACATATACATATATCCCCATACCTCCTCCCTCTTGCGTCTCCCTCCCACCCTCCCTATCCCACCCTTCTAGGTGGTCACAAAGCGTCGAGCTGATCTCCTTGTTCTATGCGGCTGCTTCCCACTAGCTAGCTATTTTACATTTGGTAGTATATATAAGTCCATGCTACGCTCTCACTTCATCCCAGCTTACCTTTCCCCCTCCCTGTGTCCTCAGGTCCATTCTCTAAGTCTGTGTCTTTATTCCTGTCCTGCCCCTAGGTTCTTCAGAACCTTTTTTTTTTTTTTTTAGATTCCATATATATGTGTTAGCATACGGCATTTGTTTTTCTCTTTCTGACTTACTTCACTCTGTATGACAGACTCCAGGTCCATCCACCTCACTACAAATAACTCAACTTCGTTTCTTTTTATGGCTGAGTAATATTCCATTGTATATATGTGCCACATCTTCTTTATTCATTCATCTGTCGATCGACACTTAGGTTGCTTCCATGTCCTGGCTATTGTAAATAGAACTGCAGTGAACATTGCAGTACATGACTCTTTTTTTTTTTTTTTTTACTTTATTTATTTTTTTTAACATCTTTATTGGGGTGTAATTGCTTTACAATGGTGTGTTAGTTTCTGCTTTATAACAAAGTGAATCAGTCATACATAAACATATGTTCCCATATGTCTTCCCTGTTGCGTCTCCCTCCCTCCCACCCTCTCCATCCCACCCCTCCAGGCTGTCACAAAGCACCGAGCCAATATCCCTGTGCCATGTGGCTGCTTCCCACTAGCTATCTACCTTACTGCGTTTGTTAGTGTGTATATGCCCATGACTCTCTCTCGCCCTGTCACAGCTCACCCTTCCCCCTCCCCATAACCTCAAGTCCGTTCTCTAAGAGGTCTGCGTCTTTATTCCTGCTTTACCCCTAGGTTCTTCATGACATTTTTTTCTTAAATTCCGTATATATGTGTTAGCATACGGTATTTGTCTTTTTCTTTCTGACTTACTTCACTCTGTATGACAGACTCTAGGTCTATCCACCTCATTACAAATAGCTCAATTTCGTTTCTTTTTATGGCTGAGTAATATTCCATTGTATATATGTGCCACATCTTCTTTATCCATTCATCCGATGACGGGCACTTAGGTTGTTTCCATCTCCGGGCTATTGTAAATAGAGCTGCAATGAACATTTTGGTACATGACTCTTTTTGAATTTTGGTTTTCTCAGGGTATATGCCCAGTAGTGGGATTGCTGTGTCGTATGGTAGTTCTATTTTTAGTTTTTTAAGGAGCCTCCATACTGTTCTCCATGGTGGCTGTATCAATTTACATTCCCACCAACAGTGCAAGAGGGTTCCCTTTTCTCCACACCCTCTCCAGCATTTATTGTTTGTAGTTTTTTTGATGATGGCCATTCTGACTGGTGTGAGGTGATACCTCACTGTAGTTTTGATTTGCATTTCTCTAATGATTAATGATGTTGAGCATTCTTTCATGTGTTTGTTGGCTATCTGTATATCTTCTTTGGAGAAATGTCTATTTAGGTCTTCTGCCCATTTTTGGATTGGATTGTTTGGTTTTTTTTGATATTGAGCTGCATGAGCTGCTTGTAAATTTTGGAGATTAATCCTTTGTCAGTTGCTTCATTTTCAAATATTTTCTCCCATTCTGAGGGTTGTCTTTTAGTCTTGTTTATGGTTTCCTTTGCTGTGCAAAAGCTTTTAAGTTTCATTAGGTCCCATTTATTTATTTTTGTTTTTATTTCCATTTCTCTAGGAGGTGGGTCAAAAAGGAACTTGCTGTGATTTATGTCCTAGAGTGTTCTGCCTATGTTTTCCTCTAAGAGTTTGATAGTGTCTGGCCTTACATTTAGGTCTTTAATCCATTTTGAGTTTATTTTTGTGTATGGTGTTAGGGAGTGCTCTAATTTCATTCTTCTACATGTAGCGTTCCAGTTTTCCCAGCACCACTTATTGAAGAGGCTGTCTTTTCTCCATTGTATGTTCTTGCCTCCTTTATCAAAGATAAGGTGACCATATGTGCATGGGTTTGTCTCTGGGCTTTCTATCCTGTCCCATTGATCTATATTTCTGTTTTTGTGCCAGTACCATACTGTCTTGATTACTGTAGCTTTGTAGTATAGTCTGAAGTCCAGGAGCCTCATTCCTCCAGCTCTGTTTTTCTTTCTCAATATTGCTTTGGCTATTCGGCATCTTTTGTGTTTCCATACAAATTGTGCAATTTTTTGTTCTAGTTCTGTGAAAAATGCCGTTGGTAGTTTGACAGGGATTGCACTGAATCTGTAGATTGCTTTGGGTAGTATAGTCATTTTCACAGTGTTGATTCTTCCAATCCAAGAACATGGTATATCTCTCCATCTGTTTGTATCATCTTTAATTTCTTTCGTCAGTGTCGTATAGTTTTCTGCATACAAGGCTTTTGTCTCCTTAGGTAGGTTTATTCCTAGGTATTTATTCTTTTTGTTGCAGTGGTAAATGGGAGTGTTTCCTTAATTTCTCTTTCAGATTTTCATCATTAGTGTATAGGAATGCAAGAGATTTCTGTGCATTAATTTTGTATCCTGCTACCCTACCAAATTCATTGATTAGCTCTAGTAGTTTTCTGGTAGCATCTTTAGGATTCTCTATGTATGGTATCATGTCATCTGCAAACAGTGACAGCTTTAATTTCTGCTTTTCCGATTTGGATTCCTTTTATTTCTTTTTTCTGATTGCTGAGGAGCCGTTCTCTTGATGCACCTTATGGCCAGTTGAGCCTAGAACTTGCTTGTAAGTGTCTCCCCTTTGTAGATGGATGCTTTTTCTCTCTCTTTCCTTGAACCCAGGCCTGGGGCAAAGGACCTTGGCTCACGAAAGAGAAGAGAGCAGCAAGGCTGCTTTTCTGGGTTGGGTTGTAAATAAACACCCCCGGTACAAACTCCAGTGCTTTGTTAGGAAGGAACTGAAAAGCTCAGCTGTTCTGTGGGCCAGAAATGCTGAGCCTGCAGGATCATCAGCAGAAGAAAAGAAACTGCTTTGCAATGGCTCGATGCCTGCAGGGTTGCCCTGCTCTCATCAGATGCTTTCCCTGTTCCTACAGGCAGCCATCGCCCAGAGGAGGAGGGGGTGGCAAGATGCCAGCCGTAAATAATGAATAGCACCCTCATTTACATTCTTGTTTAGTGGCGCCTGTTTGCACACAGCATTGCAGGGACCTGGAGCCCGAGGAAATAGGACTTGAAGCCTGCTTGGGTGACCTCCCTCCAGTGTGCCTAGCTCAGGAAAAGGCAGGCTCTTCCTGTCAGACCATCTGGCTCTCTTGAATGTGCTTATTAGTAACAGTGGAGGTGGGTCTGTTAGCTTAGGACGGCATCTCAGAGACAGATGCTGAGTTTATGTGTAAAATATGGCTTCCAGCCAAAGCCCTAATCATGATCGCCTCTGAAGTGGTTCCAATCGTCTGGATGAGGCGCTCCGGCTCTTGTGTTGTTTGTACAAGCTGGTAGTTAGAGGTGTTGTGTACAAGATATTTGTAGTCATAATTTCTCCAAACAGGTTAAGGCAAACATTATGAGAATCAGCATATTAATGTGCTGTGTTTCAAATTAGAATTATAAACACACTTTCCTCATTGGAGGCCTAATCTGCTAGGAAGAATCCAGATGTTTAATGATGAAACCATTATTTAGGAGGACCTATCAAAGGAAAACAAATTGTTGTTTAAGTGGAGGGAAAAGGCTGCTTTGTGCAGGGGAATTAGGAAAAACTGCTTTGAGAGAGGCCTTGCTTGTGTTGAATTTCCATGTACCTCTTGTTGCTGCTCGAGAGCAAGGGTTTCTTCTAGAAACATCATTTAGCAAATGGGAGTATTTGCCGTCCTAGGACAAAACTACAGGCCAGGACAGTGCCTTTCCCAGTGAAGAGGTGGTAGCTAGTATACTGAAGCAGTATTTGGGGAAAAATTGGGTCTCAGCAGCTTTTTCATGTTAACCTTTTATTTTTATTTTTTTGCGGTACGCGGGCCTCTCCCGCTGCGGAGCACAGGCTCCGGACGCGCAGGCTCAGCGGCCACGGCTCACGGGCCCAACCGCTCCGCGGCATGTGGGATCCTCCCGGACCGGGGCATGAACCCGCACCCCGTGCACCGGCAGGAGGACTCTCAACCACTGAGCCACCAGGGAAGCCCTCAAGTTAACTTTTGTTATCAACTCCCCTTCCTCTCTCTGTTTCTGAGGTGAGAGGCAGGAAGCAGTGTTTGATGGCCGTTGACATCTGTGTCCTCCACTTGTCTCCTGAGCTGCTTCGTGTAGAGCTGGCTCCCCCATTCCTCTCGTTCGGGTGTAGTCATTCCGTGAACCCCTTACTATTTTTAAGGGGGCGCAGCCCCACTCTTTGCATCTGTCTGTGAATATATCTTTCTTTCCTCTTCTCTTTTCTTCCTCCTTTCCCTCCATACTGCTCTCCGCTTTCTCATTTTCCCTTCCTTCCCTTCTCTCTCCCTTCCTTGTAGGAAGCACATCTTAGAGAATAGATCCAATTGCTCCTAATTTAGGCAAAGAGCACATGAAAGCAGGAAAAAGCACGAAGATGGGCACTGGAGGTGGTTTTCTAAAATTGAATGCCATCACATGTCTTGTCCTAAATATCTAAAATACTCCTGATACTATTTTGAAGAGTTCCAATGTATTCACTTTCCCATAGTTTTCTTTGCTGCTGGCAGGTTTTTGGACTGTCCAAGTCCTTCCAGAGTACACAAGGCTGTTTCCTAGCAAATTAACAGAAGTCATTTTGGCAGGCACACAATTTTAGTCAATAAAACCATGAGAGGAATAGCAGCTTGAAGTGGTTAGAAACCACAGGGGTGTTTGGAGGCTTCTTTTCTGCTGGATTCTAGAATCTGGCAGCTGCCAAGTCCTGAAAGGATCCAGAGACGCAGCATGTCACCTGAAGTTTCTCCACAAAACTGGGAGGGTGCACGTGGCCCCAAGGACTCATTCACCCCATCGCCTTTGCCGCTGCAGGAGACCAGAAACAGATCATCCCGTAGAGATGAGACTTTGTTCTGTCACTGAAGATGTCTTGATTTACATTAATGCCACCTCATTTTCCTTGAAATAAATTTCGATTTCTCCTTCTAGTCTGTTTCCTGTTCCTCTGTTTCATTCGTTCAAAAGCATCTATTAGGCCTTCCTTGTTTATATCTTTATTTTAGCAAGTCCTAAAAGGGACTTGTAGGACCTAACTCAGCTTCCCATCTGCTACTTGAATTCTCTCAAAAGCACCCACTCACCTAGAGTTTTTCCAGCACATAATTGATCATATGCAGTGACAGGATGGACACCTGATGTCTTTCAGTGCAGCCTGTTTCACCTCTGGCGACTCTAATTATTAGGATATTATTCTGTGCGTTGGTTTTAAATCTGTTTCTTGGTAACTGCCACTCATTAATATCAAGATTGTTGCGACAATTAAATGAGCTAATGAATATAATGTACCTAGTGTAGTATGTGACACAGAGAAAGAACACAATAAAAGGTAACTGCTTTTTTTTTTTTTTTTTGGCTGCGTTGGGTCTTCATTGCTGTGCACGGGCTTTCTCTAGTTGCGGCGAGCATGGGTTACTCTTCGTTGCGGTGCGCGGGCTTCTCATTGCGGTGGCTTCTCTTGTTGTGGAGCATGGGCTCCAGGCATGTGGGTTCAGTAGTAGTGGCTCACAGGCTCTAGAGCGCAGGCTCAGTAGTTGCGGCGCATGGGCTTAGTTACTCCGCGGCATGTGTGATCTGCTCGAACCCATGTCCCCTGCATTGGCAGGTGGATTCTTAACCACTGCGCCACCAGGGAAGTCGCCAAAAGAGAACTGCTTTTATCATTGCTATTACTGGTTCTTGTTCTGCTCCTTGGAGTTGTATAACGTGAACCAACACAAACTAGTTCTCCACGTGGGAGCCCTTTGCATTATTGAAAACAACTAATGTCTCTCCTTGATCCCTAGTCTTGCTTTCAATATTTTAAGCTAAATATTCCCATTAACTTGGACCATTCCTCACATGACAGGGCTTGGATTTCTTCACTACTGTGGTCGCTTGCCTTGAACAAATTATAGCTTGTTCTAGGCATAGCTTCTAGAAGTGAAAGTAATATTCATGTCAGGGGTGTGTGAGGGGTGGGTTCTGATTTAGGCATAGTAGCTGTTAACGAGGCCCAAGTCACATTATCTTCTCTGGAAGTTATATGAAGTTGGTGATTCATACTGGATTTATTGTTGACCAAGTCTCTTTAAGTTTTTCTTTTTTAATAGGATAAACCTATTCGCCTACAATTTTTTTCAACCAAAGACACTTATATTTATCATAGATGACTACTGTCTTGTTAAGTACCTGCAGCTTATTATTCTAGCTCTCAAAGACCTTTTTTGGCTCCATCTACGTTATGTTTTGCTGTTGGACCCACATAAATAGCTTTCTTTGTTTTCTTGGTTTCTTTGTTTATTGATTTGTTTGTTTTTTTGAGGAAATTCTGGGTTTCTGCAAAATGATGTCTTAGTCAGTTTGGGCTGCTGCTCTAACAAAAAAATACCATAGATGAGGTGGCTTATAAACTACAGAAATGTATTCCTCACAGTTCTGGAGGCTGGAGGAACAGGGTGTCAGCATGATTGGTTTCTGGTGAGGCCCTCTTCCGGGTTGCAGGCTGCTGATTTGTCACTGGGTCCTTACATGGCAGAGAGCAGAGAAGGGAAGCAAGCTCTTCTAACGCTTAAAAGGGCACTAATCCCATTCTTGAGGGCTCCACCCTCATGACCTCATCTAATCCTGATTACCTCCCAGAGGCCCCATCTCCTAATACCATCACATGGGAAGGTGGAGTTACAACTTAGGAATTTGGGGAGGACTCATACATTCAGTCCATAACAGATGAGGAGACGGATGGGGGGTTCATTGGAAAGGAGAACAAAGAGTGTGGGTGAGCACAGTAGTTCAAAATAGCAGAGTTACTCTGAATTCAGTTAGAGTGAACAGGAACAGAGAAATAGGTAAACACAATAGAATGAGTGACCAGAGGCACGGATTTGGAGACATCATGAAAAATTGAAAATAACCTAGCTGTTCTGGTGGAATGCAGTCACTAGCACTGAATTCAGTTGACCAAGCGTTTGAGCAGCTATGAAAAAACTCGACACTCTCCCTGGAGGGGCTGTTATTAGGATCAAATGAGATCATTATGAAAGAGGTTAGCATGAGGCTAGAAACCTAGTAGACAATCAATAAAAATGTGTCTAGTAGACATTCATCCTCCCTGGGTACTTCTAAATCTTGACTTTGCCCTTCATCTTTTTTCTGTTTAGTGATTTTTCTCTTAGGTGATTGCATCCAATCCATTATCTCTCTTCACTTCTTACATTTTCCATCTCCAGCCTTTCATTTTGTGAACAAACCCGTGTTTATGGTCTCCTTACTCTTCATGATTTTATAGCCTTTGATCATTCCCCTTTTCATTCTCCATCTTCCCAGGCTAAAGGGCCCTTAGATTTTTTTTTTAAGTAAATTTATTTATTTATTTTTGGTTATGTTGGGTCTTCATTACTGCACGTGGGCTTTCTCTAGTTGCGGCGAGCTGGGGCTACTCTTCCTTGCAGCACGCAGGCATCTCATTGCGGTGGCTTCTTGTTGCGGAGCACAGGCTCTAGGTGTTTGGGCTTCAGTAGTTGTGGCTTGCAGGCTCTAGAGCTCAGGCTCAGTAGTTGTGGTGCACAGGCTTAGATGCTCCGCAGCATGTGGGATCCTCCTGGACCAGGGCTCGAACCCATGTCCCCTGCATGGGCAAGCAGATTCTTAACCACTGCGCCACCAGGGAAGTCCCAGAGCCCTTAGATTTTTAGCTTACCAAATTCTCTGTCTCCTCACCCCAGGTGCCCCTCTCAGGACTTTCCTAGTTCTCAGCCTCACTTGCAGAAGGCCTTCTTCTTGGGCTTGTCTTCCAAATCCCCTTGCTCATTTTCCCTGGCCTCCCTGTAATCTGTTTAGTTTCTCCACCTGCAAAGTGGGGCATGAAGGCAGTACTACCACAAGAGCAAGTGATGAGATGTAAGTGAGTGGGTGAATATAAATTGCGTAAAGCAGAGGGTGGCATGGAGGGTCACTCAGAGATGTCATGGTAAAACCGTCATGTTCTTAATTAAATCTCCTTTTGTAATTTGACTTGGAAGCCATCAGTGTGAAATATGCAGGCCTCCCTTAAAAAGTCACACTGTAGATTTCTGAATGAGGAACACAAGTTTTCTAACCAGTAACAACTCATTTTAGCCTCATGGTAACGTGCTTTTGTCACTTGTGTGGAGAATTGTCACAAAAGCCCTGATGAAGTCATTCACTCTGTCCTCCTCCCACCTAAACCATACCCTAGGTGCTTGATAGCTCTTAGAATCTGGACCTAGGGATTCCATGAGCCTGATAGGAGCACACCTCTGAAAAATGTTGACCTCTGTGTCACCTGTGAACTGCTCTACCATTAACAAGAGTGATGATGATGTTGATGATCCTATTTTTGAGCTACCTACTGTGTGCCAGGTACCGTGCTAGGTCCTGGGGTCAAAAGGACAAACAAGATAGTCATGGATGAGTGACCATCTACATAGTGCTCCTACCCCAGTGCCTGGCACATGGTAGGGAAAAAAAAAATGATGCTCAGAGTTTTGAAGTGATCTCCAAGGAGGTCTTTCAGATTCTTGAAAAAATAATAACTTCATATGAGGCTCAAACTACATCTGCTCCATCAAATTCAGCTCCTTGGCGAGTGATGTGACTCTGAGATTAAGTTGCACTGGGGGCCCCTTCAGTTCTCACAAGCGTATTACATGAGCCCGACTTTGGGTTACTTCCTCTTTAGTTCCTTCAGACTTGTCCTTGGTGCCCCACACTGTTACACGGAGCACATCTTTAGACCAGAGCTGGCAGAGTGTGTTACAGAAAAGAGTTGGCTGGGGCAGTAGGGCATTCATTTCCTCTGGATGACTTTTCTAGGTGTAAGTGTCAGCCAGAACTTAGGAAGACAGTGCTTTTCTCCCTCACCTTCTCCCTTTTCTTTCCCCTCAGTTACTGACAGCAAATGGTTCTTAATTGTTAAACCAGTAAGCTGTTCTTGAATTGCTTTGAAAATAGGGATGACATCGACAAACCAAGCTAGAGCTCTCTGTTGTTGGTTGGAACACGGCAGTACTGTTGCTGTAGCCAGGCTCTGTGTGCGTGTGTGTGTTGTGTGTGAAGTACAGTTTGTTTGTTAAATGCTCTTGATTAGCTTAACTCATGCTTGCCTAGGTCTTTGTGGCTTTAATTTCAGTTTTAAATGACATTCGGTGGTGGATACGTAAGGTACTTCGCTCCTTCGGCCTCTTAGGGTCCATTTGTTAAATGACCCATCTCACTACACCTGATAGCCTCTGGGTCCTGAGGAAGTTAATGCTCCCGTTGAAGGTGAGCAACTTTATTCCTGAGCTTTGCACATTGGAAGGATCATCATCAAATGTTTTTGAATTCCTTACGGAGGTGAAAAATATCTTTATTTTCTATTTGATGACACTTCTGGGTAATGTGAGGAATTATAGTATAATACCTTAGCTTGGAAAGGATTTTACTCCAAAATACAATCAAGTCAGATTCTCAGCTGTTGCCCGTTAAGTGCCAGTTTGACATTCGAAATGATCTGAATTTAGTGATTTGGAGAACCCCGCAGTCAGCAGCTGTAACTTTCATCCACTTGAAACCCATTTGGCCATGACTGATGAAGGGGCTCATTGTGTTTGGGAGGATTGAATTGGAGCAATTGAGAATGAAAGCATAAGACCTAATGATGGGGTATCTTCTGTGCAACTTCAAGGTCCAGATCTATGTTCACTTTAAACACTCTTACTGTTGTGCCTTTTTTCTTGGGAAAGTTAGGGTGGAATAAAAATAAACTAACATTGAGAACTGTAGAAGTAAGACTTCTAACTATTCTTTTGGTTTTAGGAGGCCACATTGTGTTCTGGCCAACCATAGCGCACTGGAGTTAAGTCGTAACTCTGCCCTCTATGGCAGTGTGACCTTGGGCAAGTTGCTCAACCTTTCTTGGCCTTGGTCTCCTCAATTTTGCAGCGAAGCTAGAAATAATGTGTTTCTCAGAAGGCTGGGATGACAATTAAGAGGACTTCTCTCTATAATGGGTTTAACCTGTAGAAAGCACTGGTAGGGCTCACTCTTAGGAATACCTAGTTGAGAGGTGGTTTACCATGAAGCTTATGAAATTTAATTTTTCAGGACTCCTCACTTGCACATAGCCATTTTTTTGTTTTGTTTTTCCTGCGGTACGCGGGCCTCTCACTGCTGTGGCTTCTCCCGTTGCGGAGCACAGGCTCCGGATGCGCAGGCTCAGCGGCCATGGCTCACGGGCCCAGCCGCTCCGCGGCATGTGGGATCTTCCCGGACCGGGACACGAACCCGTGTTCCCTGCATCGGCAGGCAGACTCTCAACCACTGCGCCACCAGGGAAGCCCTAGCCATTTTAAATAAACATTTTCTTTTGTACCTAATTTTGTATTCATTATTGTCGTGTTATCTTAAACAGGACCTCCCAAATTACATGCTTCCGTAAAGCCTTGATTCTCCTTTGTCAAGCCCTCTTCATAAGTTGGTTCCATTATTCCTCTTACTTGGGCGCAGACTTCAGAATTCATCAATTTAAAAAATGCTTTTAATGACTGCTAAAAATAAGACACTGTTTTTAAAGCATCTGAATGATGTATGTTATGATAGAGCTCTCTCTAACGAATTATCTAGAGGGAGAAGGATTAATTTGTCTCCACACGTATTTAACAGTGGATTTATTTCTGCCGAGGAAAGCAAGAGTGTAGAAGCTTCCTTGATGAGATTCAATAATTTGTAGACTGATCCACTGATGAATGTCACCTGGTGTTAGAACAATAAACTCACTGCAATAAGATACATAGTCTTTCTGGATGCCTCTGATCTGAACCTCAGTTCCATGAACACTTTATTGTATTTGGTTAAGTTGGTGAGTTTATTTTTTGCAGTCTTGGTTGTCTGTTTTATTGGACCTAGAAAAACTATGTGTCTTCTTTAAGGAAAAGAGAGGTATGGGCCCTTCTAACTGAGACCGGGAGGGAAAAACGTTCAGAAAGAGGTGTCCAGAGGTCATGGGTAGAACTATGAGGTACATGACCTACAGGCAGAGTATGACAGTTTCTTCCCAAAGTATGCAGACTTTTTCTTAAAGGGAGGAAAGAGTTCAGTTAATGGGGCATTGACCGAGAGAAGCTTTTCATTGTAAGTTACAGCTCATGCCAAAGGGGGCATTCTGATTAAGGAGACACACACACACACACTCACACTCACACTCACACTCACACCTCACAGGCTGAGAGAGGTCGAGTGAGTGGAGGCTGAGGGAGATAGGCACCAAGAAAGGCTGACCAGTTTGAATGGAGATGAGAACAAAGAGTGCTTCCTCTCAGATGAAAGCAACCAAAGCTGAGGCTCATTTTGAAAGCAAAGGAAAAGAAAACAAAGGTTTCAGTCAAAGATTTCAGAGGCTAATTTTGCTAAGCCGGAAAGCAGTTAAAAGTGTAGTTCCTGGGCTTCCCTGGTGGCGCAGTGGTTGAGAGTCTGCCTGCTGATGCAGGGGACACGGGTTCGTCTCCCGGTCCGGGAGGATCCCACATGCTGCGGAGCGGCTGGGCCCGTGAGCCGTGGCCGCTGAGCCTGCGCTCCGCAATGGGAGAGGCCACAACAGTGAGAAGCCCGTGTACCGCAAAAAAAAAAAACAAAACGTGTAGTTCCTGGGGACTTCCCTGGCAGTCCAGTAGTTAAGACTCCGCGCTTCCAATGCAGGGGGCAGGGGCTCAATCCCTGGCTGGGGAACTAAGTTGCCGCAGGCCGCACGGCATGGCCAAAAAAAAGAAAAAGAAAGTGTAGTTCTGCTTCTGAATATCATCAGAAATGGTTAGGGAGAGGCCAGGGGGACCGAACCACCAGGGCGACGTGCCCCTGTTGGTGGCCCAGGTGGCTGAGGCAGCTTGCCCTGGCAGGGGCCTAGAGTGGGCTGGACAAAGCTTGAGAGAGAGTTGATGTGGAGCAGTCAAGGCCAACAGAGCCATGAGCCTGTGTAGAAGGAAGCCTTCTTCCCAAGAGCTGGTTACATTGACTGAGAATTCTCTGAGTGTTCTAATGCTTTGTGGTTTCTTCTCTTGAGTGACCCGTATTCATTTCATTTATTAGTTACCTAGTGTAACTGGTTTATTAACCCATAGTGTACATTTTATTGGTAACAGTAAATACCATGACACTTTTTTTTTTTTAGTGGTGCATACAGTTCACATGTATCCTGTAGTGACAAGGTTTCCTGCTAAAGTTACATGTAGAATTCCTTGGTAAGAGTGACATCTGAGCAATGAAGAGGTCAAACTCTTGGCTGGGAGAAAAACCTGATTATTTTACTGAGAGTGCAGGTGATGGTGAATGCATGGTCCTACTCGTAACAGCCATGTACCTGGCTCTTTGCTGGCCATGGTATAAAATCATTTAAGGTCTGAGCCATTTTCAGTTCTGTAGTTATTTACTGAGTGCATCCAGTCCTGGGCTGGGGCAGCTTTTACAGCCCGAACTGATGACGTGCTGCATCTCTTCCCAACACAGCTTTCAGTGACATCACCTTGGTTGCTTGAAGTTCGCCCTGATGGGGGTATTTACGTCATGGAAACTGGCCATCGCTCCACATCAGTTTTCTCCATCCCTGGAGAGCTGGCCAGCAGACACATATTCCATGTGCAGGACATTGTGCTAGGCACTGTGGGAGAATGAAAATGTGAGTGAGATTACATCCCCGTCGCTAAGGATCTTATTATTTGGTAGAAGGAATTAATGATGATGATGTTGATAATAAGTGATCACTTAATATATATACTCTTCTAGAGCTTCACAGATATTAGTCCATTTAATATTACAGAAAGGGGGGGAGGTTTGAGGAAATTAATTAATTGCATCGATTTACTGTGGAAAGCAGCGTTTTATCCTAAATGCCTCTGTTTGCAATGTCAAAATTGCCCCTCTTTTCAGGTCCCCACCCCTTCCCCAGTTCTATTCTAGCATTTTGTGAACAAGCTCTTGTTTACGGTTTCTCGGTTCCTAATGACCATAAAGCCTTTGGTCATTCTCCCTTTCATTCTCCGTCTTCTCAGACTGAAGGGCCTTAAGGCCTTGAGCTCAGCAGGCTCCCTGTCTTCTTCCTCGCCCCATTCACCCGTCTCAGGACTCTCCCTGTCTCTCCGCTTTTGCGGGGAGTGGTAGGTGACACTGTATCCCCCTGCTCGTTTTGAGGTGCAAACACAACATCCATATCTTTGTTTATTCATAAAGCATCTTAAATGTGTCCCTTGGAAAGGAAGGACAGGAGATATTAATGATCATCACATCTTTGGAGCGAAGGATTTCAGAAGAAGCCTTTATAAACACTTCACAGTTTTGTAGTGTCTAAGTCATGTAGCAGCACAGAGGGCTTGGGGAAATGATTTTCACCGAGGCTGTTTAGTTGAGAAAGGTCGATATAGCCAGTGCTTGTCGAGGCTTGTGGTTTGAACGGTGGCTGAGCAGACCACCAGGAGGAGTTCTCGGCATGTGTAAATCTGCATTCTTCCTCGACTGTCTGCTGTAGGTTCAGACAAAACCAGGATTGGAGTTGGGATTCCCGCTTCAAGCCTTCTTTATTATTTGCTAGACCACGACATTTACAAGTAGGCTATTCTTATTCATCTGAGGTGGAAATGTACTACAGCTTCCGGGAATGGATCAAGATTCTAGCTAAGGAAACTTATTTTAAAACCTGAACTTGATCTGCCAACTTTCTTGGCCAAAAGGGAAACCAGCAAGCGGGTGTTTGGTTTAAAATGGGAAAGGAAGAGCCAGCCTTTGCTTTGGAGTAGGTAGTGATAGCTAATTCTTTTCTTTCTTCAAGCTTCCTCCTTCAATTAATGTAAATACGTTAATGTGATATGATTTCCCTAATAGATAACACTGATAGGAACAGGGGTGGGACCGAACCTTAATGGTTTCTGTAGCATGTTTAATTTCTGATGTTGCTGTTAAATGTTCAGGAAAATTAGTCACATTTAGAACCATCTGTTTCCAAAAGTGGTTAAAGTGTGAATAGCCTTCTAACTAACCATTTTATTGCTTATGATAATAGTTATGGCATGGAATTATTCTTTTGATTCCCTTTGTTTTCTGCTATGAATACTCACACATTTTGCTTCTAGGGAACTGGGATTAAAAATGTAAAAGGACACCCTTCAAGTGTCTTGGCCATCACAGATGCAAAAGGGAATCTAAATTCTTACTTTCCTTTCAATTCCAATATACCTTATCTTTGATTTAGATACAGTTATGGATTGGAAGCCATAGTTAAGAGGTATATGAAATCTTCAGTAGTAACAAGCACTGCGTGACCAATGGATGCTTGAAGAAATGATTTTGGAGGATGCTAATATGTGGTGCCTTACGCATTTTATTTCTTGTGTTGTTTCTGTTGAGGGAATGGGAAGAGGTAGGGTATGGTGGACAGAGTCCCTTAAATGTATGCATGCCTTTCACAAGAAGGAAAAACCAACTTTAAAGCTGGCAACCAAAGAATTTGGCCAGTGTAACCTTCAATTTTTTTTTTCCTTCTGAATGGTTGTTTCCACAGAATGGGCATGAAACTTATATATGACAGTCCAAACCTTTTACTGGGCAAGTCAAAGTTCTGGCAAGCCTAAGTGGAATATTTGTTAGGGTATTTAAAATATTCACATAATGGGTTTCTTTAGGAAAGAAAAAGTCTCCCATTCTGGGTTGTGGGTGGTGCTTTATTTTTGAGTGGTCATTAGAATGGCCACCGTTGCCTAACTTTGGATTACTCCTTGACCTCTTGTTATGTAAAAATTAAATCCAAATTCTTTTTCTGTCCTGAATGGGTATGGATGTTCAAATCTGCTCTGATGGTGAAGCACATATCTCTGTGCTGTAGCACTCACACAGGGGAGGAAGATTGACCTGCCTTACCTGCTGCCTGTCTGCTTGGGAACACTGTTTCTACTTGACAACATAAGAAAAGTTTTTCTTTGGGCCGCACCGCGCGGCATGCGGGATCTTAGTTCCCTGACCAGGGATCAAACCCTTGCCCCCTGCAGTGGAAGCACGGAGTCCTAACCACCGGACTGCCAGGGAATTCCCAGAAAAGTTAAAAACAAAAAACCCTTTTTTGGGAGAAAGAAGTTTAACAGAAGAAAAAGGAGGGAGAGTTTTTGAAATCCCAAATCTATTTTTTATTACAGCTACATTGAAAGTTTTGTTTTTCTACAAATTAAGAATGAACATAACCCAAATGTGAAGTGAAGTTTTTTAAAAAAACCGTGTTACACGGTGATCATAACTTCCAGATGCATAAAGGAAGAAAATGTTAAACTGTAAAATAGCCCTCGCTTTATGTCACCAGGAGTGGCAGCAGCTGGGATTACTCACTTGAGGCTGGACGTTACCTGGAGCTTTGGATGCTCCATTAGTGGCCTAATCCTTCCGAGGGCGAACAGTGCCTCCCTCACTGTCTGTGGCTCTTGGTACGGGAGAGACTGGCTATTTTCTGAAATACTTCTTGTGTCTTCTGAATAGGGGTGGGAATAGCTAAAATTGAGGCCTTTTAAAATTAAGAATTTGAGCTAACTGGTGGTGAAGTCCTCCCTTCCAGTATCTAGCTAGGCAAGCACCTAGGTTGGTCCCTACCAGATGATTTGTGAGATGGGCTGCTGACAGCTTGTTCAATAATCCTCCATGACAGTCATTTGTAAATGGCATTTTGCTCCTCTTAGGGCAGTGGAATCGATGGCTTGCTTGCAAAATTTTTAAATGGTACCTTGTTATGGTATGTTTTACAGAACAAATAGGGACTGGAACACCTTAATTAGGCCACTATAAAAATGAAATGGCAGTACTTACACCAGGCGGAATCCTCCATGAAAGTTCCGCAGAGAGAATTTTTGATGGCTCTAGCTGAGTGTAGAGCAGAGCCACATCACCAGCTGCATGTGGAATCTGTAATACAAAGGGCAAGAGCTGTTCAAAGAGAATTGATGCGATTAGCTTCACCTACATTCTGTTGGCATTCTCTCAATTACCTCCTGACCCTCTCTCTTTCCACCTTTCTCCTTTTCATAGCCAAATCAGCCCTTGTATACAAATAGTCCTTTACTCATGCCTTATGCAGGAGGGCTTTTGCTTGGATTTTTTTTTTTTGCTTGGAATTTTTAACCATTTTTTTTTTCTAGCTAAAAAGTGAATATGGATATGAGAAAAGGAGGAGGAGATCAGGGACTGAATGTCTTTCTTCCCTGGAATATCTACTTTATACAAGGAGAACTTAGAGTGTAGGAGAGCAGGGGACAGTATTATATATTCTTTGCTAACTTTTCTCTCGCAGGCGAGTCCTCTGCTGCCGGTGACTAGCGGTTTATAGATAATTTGACTAGAAATAGCTGACAGTACGGACACGAGTGATAATGATGAACAGTTAGTAAAAAAGTGGTTAAAAGAATTTATCTTCCCATCGTGAAACAGTTGCACCAAAAAGAACTTTGACATTATCTTGTGTTATTAAAACAGGTTATCAATCTTGTATTAGTTTCTGGTATACAGCAAAGTGATTCATATATATATATATATATATATATATTCTTTTTCAGATTCTTTTCCATTATAGGTTATTACAAGATATTGAGTAGAGTTCCCTGTGCTATACAGTAGGTCCTTGTTAGTTATCTATTTTGTATATAGTAGTGTGTATATGTTAATCCCAAACTCCTAATTTATCCCTTCCCTACCCCGTTTCCCGTTTGGTAATTATAAGTTTTTAAAAATTTTTTATTTTATATTGGACTATAGTTGATTTACAATGTTATATTAGTTTCAGGTGTACAGCAAAGTGATTCTGTTTTATATATATATATATATATATATATATATTCTTTTTCAAATTCTTTTCCCATTTAGGTTAGTACATAATACTGAGTAGAGTTCCCTGTGCTAAGCAGTAGGTCCTTGTTGGTTATCTATTTTAAATATAGTATATGTCAGTCCCAAACTCCCAACTTATCCCTCTGCCCACCTTTTCCATTTGGTAACCATAAGTTTGTTGTCTGTGTCTGTGACAACAAGTTCATTTGTATCTTTTTTTTTTTAGATTCTGCATATAAGTGATATGATTGTCTTTCTCTGTCTGACTTCACTTAATATGATAACCTCTAGGTCCATCCATGTTGCTGCAAATGGCATTATTTTGTTCTTTTTATGGCTGAGTAATATTCCATTGTATATGTCCACATCTTCTTTATCCATTCATCTGTCGCTGGATAGTTAGGTTGCTTCCGTGTCTTGGCTGTTATAAATAGTGCTACTATGAACATTGGGGTGCATGTATCTTTTCAAATAAGTTTTCTCCGGATATATGCCCAGGAGTGGGATTGCAGGATCATAGGGCAACTCTATTTTTAGTTTTTTGAGGAACCTCCATACTGTTCTCCATAGTGGCTGCGCCAATTTACATTCCCACCAACAGTGCAGGAGGGTCAGGTTATGACTCTTGCTGGGTGTCTGTCATTTATTATTTTCATTCATTTATTCACTCCTTCTGTATATATTTACTCTGTACCTACTATGGTCCATCTCTGCATGAGGCACTGGAGATGGACTAATGAATCAGTCAGATGTGGAGCTTACAAACATTGAAAATGACATAACGAACTACAATGGTGATGGAAGTTTGAGGGAGAGGTACAGTGGGCTGTGTGAACATTAGTCAAGGGGTGACTTGCGGATAAGGATGGTCAGATTACAGTCTGGAAGCTGCCTTAAGTCTTGGTTAGTACTTATAAAAATACATAGATGAACAGGTAACTATGAAATAGCATTTCTAGGAAGATATTTGTAGAAAAGTGTAGCTGTGTGTCCAGAGAATCCAGGGTGAGTGAACGGGAGTACTTGTAGAATAGAACAGGTAACTAAGAGAGCAAATAATTGGCCACCCATTTTATTTAAAGTGGGAGCCATCGCCCTGGAAAATGGATTCAGGTTTGTTTTGCTGATTGATCCCTGGGAAATGGTGGTCCTTGTGCTCTGGATAACATTTTCCAGGGTGCTTTATAAGTATTCTGGATAGCAAACACCTTTAGCAGAATTTCCCCATGAGTTTACTTTTGCAATTCATTTATTTGAACAAGTTTATTTGACAGGCTTTCCATATTTCCCCATTATATTTTATCTTGTTGATTTTAGCGTATTTAGTTTTCTCTGAATTCTCATCCTGACATCCACAAACTTGCCTCTTCTGTCTTGATGTCATCTGGAAATGGGTTGAAGACGCCTTGTCTTCCTTCATCTTGTCTGATAAAACTGCTAAACGTGACAGGGCCAGACGCGAAGCTGGGTGCTCGCGCCAGAGGTCTCCCTTCAGGCTCACATCGCTCCGTTAGTAAGGTGTTCAACCAGATTTGAATTCCCAGCACCGTGCCGCCAGCAGCGCTGTATGATGTGGGGGACAGTTCACTGGCAGGAGTCTGGGAGCACCGGCTGGGGATACCAGGGTTCTCAACTGTCGTGGAGTGGCAGACCAGCCCCCTGAAATGAGGAGCAGAAATGCGTGTTGGAGCTGAAAAGCATTTTCTCCATCCCAGAAACTGCAAACTGAAGGAGTAACAGACTGTGGAAGCCAGAACTTTTCCGAGCTTCACATGTGTCCAATACCGTATTTACCGGCCATCTCTAACAGGTGTCCTATAGGGACCTCAAAGCAAACAAGTCGCAAATTGAACTCATCCTTCCGCATCCCCCAGAACTGTCAACCTCTGCCTTTGTTTCCTGTTGATAGTTTTGTCTCCCACCTGATCCATCTTCCACATTGCGTTCAGAGTGATCTTTCTAAAAAACCTCACATTGTCCCTTCCTTGGTTCAAAATTTGTTCCTGGCTATCTCTGTATATGCAGGATAAAATCTGAATGCCTTCCTGTGAATGACTGTCCATGATCTGACCTCACCCAAGCTACCAGCTTCGTCTTTGGCTCACTGCTTTATTAATTGACATCACACGGAATGTCTTTGTCTTCCTGTACATGTTATGTTTCCCATTCTCTTACCTTTGCATATGCTATTCCCTCTGGTCAGAGCCCCATCTCCCTGAGAGCCTCCTTCTTGCAAACTGCAAGCCTCAATTCCAGGATCACATTCTCTGTGAAACCTGGAGAGACTTTGTAGAGAATTCTTCCGAGACTGTCTGGCTGGTTCATGGGTCCACCCCAGTGCTCAGCTAAAACCATCGATACTACCATTTTCATGCTGATCATGGGTGTCGTAATTGTGTTTTTCTCTTGAAGGCAGGGTCCATGTCACTCTGTCTTTGAACCTCCAGCACCTCATAGAATGTGTAGCTCTTGGAAGGTGCTTATGGAACGAAGCACAGCTAAGACTAGAGCTAGGCACCTCTGGAAGTGAAAGCTGAGCAGGGACTGTTTGTGGGGTTGGATCCCGAGATAAAGACGGAAGGACTGGTTTCCCCTCTGTAAGTGTTCCTGCGACACCTCAGTCCTGGCTCCGCCTAATCCGTCCTGTGGCAGAGGCTGCTGGTGGTGCAGCTGTATCCATCTTTTCTTCTTCCTTTAATAACAGAACTGTAGAGTTTAGCTAGGTGTGTGGTTTCCCAGACAGAGAGCACATTTGTCACATTCCCTTACAAGATGTGGTCATGCAGTAAAGTTCTCACCCGTAAGATGAGAGAAGGAGAAATGTGTGGTACGTGAACTCACGTTATGCCGTTAAAAAGAATGAAGTATAGTCTCCTTGACGTTTTCTCACTCTCCCATTGGCTCTTCTGTAGATGTGGTGGAGGCTGTCAGAGCATCCATCTATCTTGTTATGGAAACCCTGGGTTGAAGATGGCTGAACTGTGCCACTAGTCCTAGATGACTGTCTCCTAGACTGTGATCGCAGAAGAGAAACTTCTGTCTTGTCTAATCCATTGTAGTTTTGGATCTCTGTAGAGATCCTGTAGAGACTGGGCCAAAATATTAAGTACCTTTAAAATAAATTGTGTTCATGAATGACTCTCAGTTACTTAGCAGAACATGCCTTGACATGTACCTTTATATGTTCATTTAGTCACATTGGTTTAAAAATTTTGAAAAATTTCAAACGTACACAGGTGTAGTAATCTTTTAGTGATATATGCTTCATATTTTTCTTTTCTGTTTTTTAAAGTAATAAGTTATATTTAGAGTTAATACTCACCTCTGATCCCAATGCTCTTTTTTCCTTCAGAAGCCACCTCTATTCTCATTATATATTTATAATTCTCATGCATACTACTGTACTTTCAACTACATTTTATGTACCTTTAAACATATGTAGCATTTTTATATGTTAAAAAAAGCATACTTTTTTCTGATTGGGTTTTTGTGATTTGTGTATGTTGATTTATATATGGTTGGTTCATATCTTAACTACTATGTAATATTTCACTGAACGAATATAATTCACTTTAGTGATCCTCTTATTGACGACTTTTGAGGTTTTGTCTAATTTTTAACTATTGTGAACATTTCCTGCAAGAACACCCAGTGTATGTCTTTTGTGGTCACGTGCAGCAGAAATAATGGGGCAGAACCAATATTTGAAGAGCTACTAAGGGTTTCCAAAAATGAGAAAAGGTATTAAATCAGCTAAAGCTCAAGAGGCTTATGAGCCCCAGAGTTGATGGACTAGTCCATCATTTTGAACATTTGCAGGTATCATGACAATGGGAAGAGAGCTCTGGAAGGTTTTGCACTGACAATTAAAGCTCTGGGTCTAAAAGTGATACATGGTACTTCCTCTCACAGCTCTTGGTCAGAACTAGTTACATGACACCACCCAACCACAAGGGGCCAGGAAGTATAATCCTAGTCTAGGGTGTGCCCAGAAGGAGAGACCAGTTAGGATATTTGACAGTCAACATGACATTACCCTAAACTTAAACCATACTTCTATTAAAATCACTAAATCCGAAAGTAAACAGTTTAATTTCTACTTGACAATCTTTTTTTTTTTCTTTTTTTTTGTGGTACGCGGGCCTCTCACTGTTGTGGCCTCTCCCGTTGCGGAGCACAGGCTCCGGACGCGCAGGCTCAGCGGCCATGGCTCACGGGCCCAGCCGCTTTGTGGCACGCGGGACCCTCCCGGACCGGGACACAAACCCGTGTCCTCTGTATTGGCAGGCGGACCCTCAACCACTGCGCCACCAGGGAAGCCCTTGTCTGGATTGATAATAACAGCAAATAAGTGGCATTTCTTAAGGGCCCACTATAATCCCAGCTGTAGGCTTTATTTTCCTTATTTAATTAAATATTCTCAGTAGCTTTATGAGGAAGTGGTATTATTATTCCCATCTTACAAATGAGGAAACTGAGGAAGGATGAATAATTAGGTCATAGAGCTAGGGGGCTGGAGAGCCTGGGTGTAGACTCCAGAGCCGGCCTGGGACTCTTCCCCCTACACAGACCACCTACGTGAGTCCTCCAAGCCTCTGGTCTCAGGCCTCCTTGTCTAAGAGAACCAGAGGTGAAGGCCTCTCTCTGCCTGTCCTTAGAGTTTAAAGCCACTAGTGTTCTCCGGAACAGAGTTTAGCAACCTTATGCTCTCACAGTAAGTGTTCAAAGCACCTCAGCATTCTAGTCTGGAGATGAAACAGCTGTTTCCTCCAAATGGCTTATACTGAAATGTAAATGAACAAGGACGTTATTAAAAAAAAAAAAAAAAAAAGGGCAGAAAAAGAGGAAAATAGATTTAAGCTCCTGCCTTTTAAAATTTTTATCATTTCCCATCCAAGCTTACTGTTTTTGTTTAATCTTGCCATTCCTTTTCTTCTTCCTTGTGTGCTCTTTTTCTTAGGGATATGCAAACTTTATTAGTCAGCTCCTCTTTCAAGCTCTGTATGCTTTTGTGTTTGAGAATTGGGAATCAGGTGCTTTTACTGTTAGCCTCCGGGTGGATCTGAGCACGAGGACGCTTTATGAATAATCGAGGTTGACATCTGCAGCGTCGTTCCTTCATTATAAATATTGTTAAAGGAGCTGTGACCACCATGGGCTCCCACTGAACAAGTGTGCACGGGGAAGGCAGACACAGCCTTTGATTTCAGCTCTTTTCTGGTTATCACTTCACTGGTGACCCTGGCGATGACAGGTCTCTTAGATTTGGCTGCCTTTTTTTCTTTTCCCAGAAAGTTTCTTGTCAATTAGCATAAGTGTTTGGTCTGCAGGAAGCTGGGTTCATCTTGCCAACTCCAAAGGCTAAGAACCACAGTTAATATTAGTGCTTGAGCGTTGCCTTTGCCTGAATCCCTAATGAATGCTGAGCTGCTTTGTGACTTTAATCATTTTAAGTTCCATTTGGATTAGGTATAGCATGATGATCTTTTTCAGGGAGAAAACAGATTACAGTGCTCAAGGTCTTCGGCCCTTCTTCCCACCTCCTGAGAAAGCTCAGGCACCACAAATGTCTGAAAAGACACCAGTATTCCATTCATATCTCTACCAAATGCCTCCTCCCACGCGTATCCCACTAATCCCTGGTCACATTATTAGCAAACGATCCTTTAGATTATTCTTGTTATCTTGACACTGTTTCCATTTTCAAAATGGAGGAGATAGCAAACTTGAATTTACATCATGTGAGTAAAACTGCAAATTTCCTGTCTACCCCCCTCCCCTGCTTCACTGCCTTCTATCCCCCCCCCACCTCCCAGTAGATGCCCCAAAGTATTACAGAACCTGCTATTACCTGCTAAGAAATGTTATGGACTTCATCTCATTTAATTGTCTCAATAGCCTTGTGAGGAAGGTGATATTGAGGAAGGTGATATTGCTGTTCCAGTTTCCTTGAAAGATACAGAAACCCAGGCTTAGGGAGTGAGAGGACTTGCCAAGGTCACAGAGTGAGTCACAGAATCTGAGATAAGATGCTGGGCCTATAATTTAAATTGTCGACTCTCCAGCCTTGTCCAGGTTTATTAGCAATATTGGCCGTGCATTCATTCTGCCAACATCATTGAGCATTTGTTTATGTCAAGCACTGGGATTACAAACATAACTAAAACAGTAGCTCAGATCCTGGTGAGGAAGGAAGCCCTGTTAACTGGTGGTGATGGTACTGAGTCACTAACATAGTAAGATACTCAACAGTGCAGTGGTTGAAATGGGGAACTTTGGGGGTCAAGAGGAGAGCTGTGTACTGTGCTCTCAGGGGCTCAGGGAAGCCTTCTTGGAGGAAGTGTTGTGTGGGGATGAGTGTTAATATAAAAAGGTAGGGCTTCCCTGGTGGCACAGTGGTTGAGAGTCCGCCTGCCGATGCAGGGAACACGGGTTCGTGCCCCGGTCCGGGAAGATGCCACATGCCGCGGAGCGGCTGGGCCCGTGAGCCATGGCCGCTGAGCCTACACATCCGGAGCCTGTGCTCTGCAGCGGGAGAGGCCACAACAGTGAGAGGCCTGCGTACCGCAAAAAAAGAAAAAAAGATAAAAAGGTAAGTCTCATTGAAAAGGAGCTGAGAGTCTGCTTTCAGGCAGAGGAAGGGGAAAGAGATTCCTTCCTTTTCTAGGCCCTTTTAAAAACGGTTCAAATACTTTGGAGTAATGCTGCCAAAATTTTGATGTGTGTATATACACGTGTGTGCTTGCGGTTCAAAAAGTCACATTCCCAAATGTAGAAATGCATTTTTGATTTGCCAGATATGGGCATAGGGAAGACAGGAGTAGTTGCAGGCTTTGGAAGGAAGTTTGGAAGGAAATATGGGTATTTGGTTTTGGGTATGTTGAATTTGGGTTGTTTGTAGGATGTTCAAGTGAAGATACCCAGGCATTTGGCTGAGGAGTGGCGATACGGAATTTAAGGGAGAAACCAGGGCTGGAGATGTAAATTTGGAATCATAAACTGATCCAGGAAGGCGGTGAAATTGGCATGCAAGCAGACAGGTGAGAAGAAAGCCAGATATTGAGTCCTGAAAAATATCAATGTTGAGAGGACAAGTAGAGAGAAGATGCCCTCAAAGGAGATTAAGGAGGTGGGAGGAAAATAAGGGGAGTGTTGTGAAACCCTAGGGAACAGAACATTGGGAGAGAGAGCACAATACAGTCTAATGTTGCTGTCAAGCACATAATTGTCAATGACCCATGGCCATTGGATTTGGCATCCGGGAAGCACTGTCAGCCTTGTTGAGAGCAGCTTCAGTGGGGTGTGGGTCAGTCTCTAGGCTGCAGGAGCAGAGAAGTGAACAGAGGATTGGAGTAGAGATTACCTTTTATGAGGTGGCCTTTGATTTTTCTATCAGTTTCTCTGAAGAACAAGAGAGATGTAGGGAAGTATTTGTAGAGGGACACAGTATTGATGGAGGAGATTTTAAGGTGGAAGGGGGCATTGGGATGCTCATTGGATGTGTCTAACAGACAGAGAGGGGGCAACCAGCTGAGCACCTCTCCAAGGGGGGGTAGGGGTGGTGAAGTCCAAGGCCAAGATGGAAGGGATGGAAGGGTTAGCCTAAGCGAGAGGAGGAATCTTCTTCCCTGTTGCCAGGGAGGTCTGAAGAACGGCTCAGGATTAGGATGGCTAGTAGGAGTCAAGACCCCAGGATAATTTGCTGCGTGCTGTGTGTCAGGCACTGTGCCATTCACATATGTAAATAAACTGGTGTAATCCCAATATTACAGATGGGGAAAGGGAGGCTTAAGAAGCCCAGTAAGTTTCCCAAGGCCACAGCTGGTGGTGCAGAGCTGGGATTGGAACCCAGGCAGCGTCACTGCAGAGCATGTTCCCCGACCACACGCCCAGCTGCATCAGGCTGATTCTTAGGCAAGAATCAGGAAGCTCCAGGAAACGATGGCAAGAGGTCTGTCTCGGGTCTCCTTTGTTGCCCTGGTTAGTCCTCTCCCTAAGCTGGCTGTCTCTTTCTACTTCATGAATATTAATTCCCTTTGGTCCTTGGAGGTCAAGTAATTGTGTGTATTTTGAGGGTGTGAATATCTGACACCTCTTTATCCAATATCTGCGTCAATTCGTGGCCTCTGATTTATCCTGTGTAATTGTCAAGTGTTTTTCAAAGTATTAAGTTTTCAAATGATTTTTAGGGGAGCTGTGCCTTTTCTATAAGAATTTAAACCGTTTTGTTTATCTTTGTTAGAAACTCTTAGTAGAACTATACTTTGTGTCGCTGGGATGATCACCTTATACTTAGTCCTTGCCCCACAATTCCCATTCCCATGTCACATTTGTATTATAATTGTATTGGCCCCAAGAACCCAACTATGATGATTGATATAGGGCTAGTGAGAAAAGATCAGAGGCTTAAGATAAAAATAATATATCTATACTAAGTGAAGGGTAAATAACCTCAGTGAACAAATATTTAGTGCTAGGTACTATGAAAGAAAACAAAAGATACAGGGAGAATCTAGAAATCAACTGCACTTTCAGGGAGATGATATTCTCTTTGACAAAATTAGACTAACATAAAACAATTGGTAAGTTTTTAGGGTTTAAGTGGATGGGATTTCACTAGGGTTCTCTGATAAAAGAAAAATGTGGCTTGCGCTTAAGGTCAAATGATACATCCTATTCCATTCAAAACCCCCTACCTACCTTATCACTAAAATGAGCATTGAAACCAGTATGTTCCATTGAACCTGTGGGAGTAGAGTGGAAGGTGATTGGGTCTGTAGTCCTAGCTATACTCCTTTCTCAGAGGAGGTAAAGAGACGAGGGCCATACCTGAGAGCTAGGTGAGTGGGGGAAGGGAGTAAAGAGAATGTCTTTATTCCTGTCCTTGAGGACACGGGGAGGGGGGAAGGGTAAGCTGGGACAAAGTGAGAGAGTGGCATGGACATATATACACTACCAAATGTAAAACAGATAGCTAGTGGGAAGCAGCCGCATAGCACGGGGAGATCAGCTCCGTGTTTTGTGACCACCTAGAGGGGTGGGATAGGGAGGGTGGGAGGGAGACGCAAGAGGGAGGAGGTATGGGGATATATGTATATGTATAGCTGATTCACTTTGTTATACAGCAGAAACTAACACACCATTGTAAAGCAATTATACTCCAATAAAGATGTTAAGAAAAAAAGAATGTCAGTTGGGCTGCTAAGGACAGCCACCCTGTCTTGTCCTGTCAGTGGCCTGACAAATGTCTGAATCTGACCAAAGCAGTAACTCCTCCTCCCTTGGAGGGAGCAGGGCTGGTAAATTAGGCAGAGGAGGGTCTGGTGGGGGGAAGAGGGGTTGCAGGGTACACACCTCCTGCATGACTGATGAGGCACCAACATGTAGGTATTGTCGTTATAGGATCCAGGGCATTTAGAGTCACTGCCAGTGTGGGAGTCTTGATAGCACAGATTGTATCGCTCAGCTTTTCAAGAACAGAACTCAGTTCATTTTCCCAGAGGGGATTAGGCTGAGGAATCAATTCACATGCACAAAGCCCCCAGGAGACCGATGTGCAAACTGGAGTGATGATGTATTAATTGGCAGTGGGAGAGTGTGGCTGGCATCAGCTCCCCACACCAGGCACACTCGCCTTTCTGTGTATATGCTTGGGCTGTTACATTACAGGTGAGAAGGTTACTCATTGAGTCCCAGGTTTGAGGAGAGCAACTGAACATTCTTGAGTGATAACTTGATGAATTGCCCATCTCCAATCCAAGGATGTCTGTCATAGAAGTCAACGTTATCTACAATTAGAGTAGCAGTCTCATGGACAATAATGTTACTGTAAACTGGAGGCTTTTGTTATTATATTTCTTCAAGACAGCGCTTGTGGTGAGTTTGGATCATCTGATGATAGTTACTATTTGGACTGATGTATTGCAGAGAACGTTTTGGGATGGCACCTTCATCTTTTGTCACAAGTCATCTTTAACTGTGGGTAATATGCAAGGATAATTCCCACAGATGGCCATTGCAATAATGTTATGTTGACTCTTATTTCAAGAAACTGAAAATTTCAGTTTCTTAGAGCAATCTCTTCTTTTCTGGGCCCATAATTCTGGATGTACCCTGTATTTGGAGCTTAGCAGTTCCATGTTCTCAGCAAGGTTTAGAGCAGACTAGAGGAAAGACAGTGAATTAACATTATCTAGTATGTGTTAAGAAATTGAGAGCTGCCTGGTGAGGTAGAAGAACCCCCATGTTAAGCCTTAGGAAGTTGAGCTCAGGAGGGGTCAAGAACTCTGTCCAAGGACACATGATGGCTGGAAGTAGAGGACCTTGGAGTCTAGGTTAGTCCTGCACCCAAAGGAAGCACTTTGGGAATTCAAAAAAAATTTTTTTTTACTTTAAATTTATTTTATTTTATTTTTTTAACATCTTTATTGGAGTACAGTTGCTTTACAATGGTGTGTTAGGTTCTGCTTTATAACAAAGTGAGTCAGCTATACATATACATATATCCCCATATCTCCTCCCTCTTGAATCTCCCTCCCACCCTCCCTATCCCACTCCTCTAGGTGGTTACAGAGCATCAAACTGATCTCCCTGTGCTATGTGGCTGTTTCCCACTAGCTATTTTACATTTGGTAGTGTATATATGTCCATGCCACTCTCTCACTTCGTCCCAGCTTACCCTTCCGCCTCCCTGTGTCCTCAAGTCCATTCTTTACGTCTGCGTCTGTATTCCTATCCTGCCCCTAGGCTCTTCATAACCATTTTTTCTTTTTAGATTCCATATATATATATGTGTGTTAGCATACGGTATTTATTTTTCTCTTTCTGACTTACTTCACTCTGTATGACAGACTCTAGGTCCACCCACCTCACTACAAATAACTCAATTTCGTTTATTTTTATGGCTGAGTAATAGGGAATTCAAAATTTATCTCTGCCAGTTGAAGGGTTTCATATAAGAGGTAAGACTTTAGCTGAGTCCTGAAGGGCAAGTAGCAGTAGGAAGAGGAGAAAATTTTCATTTAATGAACAAGTCTGTATTGTCCTAGCTAACCCACCTCTTGGTTTTTCATTCAATTCTGGCTGCTACACTTTTCAAAGACTGTAGATAAACTGGAGTTATTTAAAGCTATGGTTCTGATCCTTTAATCCACCATGGATCATGTGGTTTATCAGATTCATGGGAGGAAAATACTCACCTGGGTATTTTTAGTTTCTTCCAAGTCTGTGGCACAAAATAACGTATAAAGTAAGTTATCCTTAATTCTGAGTGTAGTTGCTATAGCAATTTACCTTTTCTTTTCTCACTCCCTCCCTCCCCCTCCCCTCCCCCTCCCCTCCCCCTCCCCTCCCCCCTCCCCCCTCCCCTCCCCCTCCCCTCCCCTCCCCCTCCCCCCTCCCCTCCCCCCTCCCCTCCCCCTCCCCCTCCCCTCCCCCTCCCCCTCCCCTCCCCTCCCCCTCCCCTCCCCTCCCCCTCCCCTCCCCTCTCCCCTCCCCTCCCCTCCCCTCCCTCCCCCTCCCCCTCCCGTCCCCTCCCCCCTCCCCTCCCGTCCCCTCCCCCTCCCCCTCCCCTCCCCTCCCCTCCCCTCCCCTCCCCCTCCCCTCCCCTCCCCCTCCCCTCCCCTCCCCCTCCCCTCCCCTCCCCCCTCCCCTCCCCCTCCCCCCTCCCCTCCCCCTCCCCCCTCCCCTCCCCCTCCCCCCTCCCCTCCCCCTCCCCCCCTCCCCCTCCCCCTCCCCTCCCCTCCCCTCCCCTCCCCCTCCCCTCCCGTCCCCTCCCCTCCCCCTCCCCCTCCCCTCCCCTCCCCTCCCCTCCCCTCCCCTCCCCTCCCCCTCCCCTCCCCCTCCCCTCCCCCTCCCCTCCCCTCCCCTCCCCCTCCCCTCCCCTCCCCCTCCCCTCCCCTCCTCCTCCCCTCCCCCTCCCCTCCTCTCCCCTCCCCCTCCCCTCCCCTCCCCTCCCCCTCCCCTCCCCCTCCCCTCCCCTCCCCTCCCTTCCTCTCCCCTTTTCTTTCCTTTTCTCTTCTATAATTTTACATCTGGTATCTGTCTATCTATCTAGCTGCACCGGGTCTTAGTTGTGGCATGTGGGATCTTTAGCTGTGCGTGTGGCGTGCAGGATCTTTTAGTTGCAGCATGCAGACTCTTAGTTGTGGCATGTGGGATCTAGTTCCCTGATGAGGGATCGAACCTGGGCCCCCTGCATTGGGAGTGTGAAGTCTTAACCACTGGACCACCAGGGAAGTACCAGCAATTTACCCTTTCTTTTCTTAGTGATCACAAGAATGATTGTGTTACAAAATCCTGGTTGAAATCCACTGATACAGAGATTAGAAACCAGGGTGGTGATAGAACCAAAATCATGTTCTATGAAGAATGATTCAGGGAAGCAAGCATCTTTGGAAGAGAGTGTTGAAGACATGGTAGGGGATTTCACATATTTGGAGGACTGTCAAACGAAGTGATTAGGTTTGTCCAATGAGACTTAAAGGGCTATAACTAGGATCAAGGATTAAAGCTATGGGACAGAAGAGTTGACTCAGAATAAGGAAAACATTTTTAAGGTGGTATAAGAAGACAGAATGCTCTCTGTCCCAAGGTAGGGAGCTCCCCATTGCTGGGGCTTTTGGGGCAGGGTTTGGACAACGCCTTGTTACAGATGTTGCTAAAGAGATCCAAGCTCTGGGTGGGGCGGGACCAGATGTGCTTTAAAACTCATTTCAACTCTGGAATTCTAAAACCAATACTTTTTTTTTTTTTTGCCTATAACAATGCATTTTATTTTTTTTAATTTTATGTAGAGTAATACAATATGTATTTTTTTAATCTTGTTTCTTTCACCAGCATAATTATCTTGAGATCCATCCATGTCATTGCACGTGTCCAAAGTTCACTCCTTTGTATTACTGAGTAACATTCTGTTACTAAAACTAATAATTTTAAAAGCTATATTTTGGCTTCTTATTATCTATCAAACACCAGAGTACTATTAGTAACCTGATTAATAACCAACAAATTGAAAAATTTAAATCTTTGTCCTGTAGGAATCCAGCCGTGCATTTTATCTTCAAAACTCCAAACTGGAAAGGTCCTGGTTTCCAAACAGCTTACAAAGTTGATTGTAGATTATTGATTGTGTTTGAAAAAAGTATCCTTGAAAAGGGAGGTTTGTTCAGGAGCCATCACATTAGAATAAAGGAGTCCTTGAGAATAAAGGGGCTTTAAGAATAGATGCGTCCTTGGGATGTGTCAAGAGTTTATTCCCCATCCCCAAACCAAGCTTATCATAAATTATTATTAAAGTAAGTTAGTCATCTATTTGGTCTCTAAGGATTTAGTACGTAAAAGCCATGGTAATGTATAAAATTACTTCCAGAAAGAACGCAGGGAAAGCAAGGGCCAGGTGGTCTGAAGTTGTCTCTCTCTGTGTGGTATTTCCTGTTTATCGTAACTTGGAGCATTTGTATTGGACCTGCTTGTGTTTGTTTTAAGTGATCTTTGGCTTTCAAGTGTTTGTAGAACACAAAGTAATCTTAACCTGGGATATTATAATGGGTGTCATAGTAATAAATTTTTATCATATGGATTTTTCTATCAATGTTTCAATAAATATCAAATTTCTATCAATAGAAAGCAGTAATCTTATTCTAGTTACTCTTCAGAGTCAAAGAGATATATAGGTATTGAGGTTTTGCCACAGCAAAGCAATTTTTGGTTAAATATTAGGGTTTTCTAAACTATAAGAAATATTTGAAAAGGAGCAGCGGGGAGGGTCCCTGGGTGCTGATGGCTACCGAGCAAATTGCTTATTAGCAGGGTAGTAACATAATGTTAGAAGAGAAAGAGTGTGAAGAATAGATTTCCTTCCTAACACTATTTCAGTCTTCTGTCTCTCTATATTGCCAACAGTAAGCAGAGGACCTAGAGCGTGGGAGGCATTCACCAAATGTTTTGGGATGGCTGAATTTAAGGAAAAGG
The DNA here is from genome assembly GCF_949774975.1 of Lagenorhynchus albirostris. Taxonomy (NCBI): domain Eukaryota; kingdom Metazoa; phylum Chordata; class Mammalia; order Artiodactyla; family Delphinidae; genus Lagenorhynchus; species Lagenorhynchus albirostris. Next base: position 118,801,300 of record NC_083095.1, on the reverse strand, counting down.
AAAACTAAACTTCAGTTATTTCTTTTACTGAGACCATGTCTGTGTGACTGAATGAAAAGTGAAAATTCCAGTCATCACTGGGTTGTTAAATACTTAGGCTGCGGAACCATTTATTTGATTGATGTTGATACTTTTGGAATTGACTGACTGCTTTGGCTCTAGCTAGGCACAGCATGAGTCATGTGCTGCAGCTCTTGTCAGTCAGGGGCTGCGTTTCCATGTATAACCAGTTGACTTATGTTGGTCACATCAGGCACAAACATAAAGCGTGACAGTCTAATAATTGGTGCTTGGGTCTTTTCTGGCTGGAATGATTTCTTGGCCATTCTGGTTTTAATGACACTGACTGCACTCAATCATTGAATAGCATAGGCCAGTTTTCTACCCCGAAAAGATCTTAAAATACAAAGTAAAATAGAACTGTCCAGTGAATGTGGGTTCATCTCAATAAGTGCAATTCTAGAACATGATGGAGAAGGACTCACCACTGAGAGAAGGTGGGCAAAGTTGGGATAAAGTAGGACACGAATAATATATTTTTTAGATTTCTCATTGCAAGGGACAGACTTGAAGGTGGTCCCCATAATCTCTATGTCCTGGTGTTTATGCCTTTATATAATCCCTACTCCTTGTGTATAGGCAATAGAATATGGCAAAGGTGATGCCCTGGCATGCCTGGGATTACATTATGTTATATAAGGCTCTGTCTTGCTAGCACAATTGCTGTTGGGTCTTGCTCTCCTTGATGGCTTTGAAGAAGCAAGATGCCATGAGTCCTGTGACCACAGGCACATGAATTCTGCCAACAACCTGAGTGAGCCTGGAAGCAGATCCTTTCCCAGCCAAGCTTGCAGAGGAGAACCCAGGCCTTGATCATAGCCTCTCAGAGGCCCTGCTAATCTGTGTCTGAACATTGTCTATGAGATGATAAACATGAGTTTTAAGCTGTTGGTGGTAGTTTGTTATGCTACATACAAAATGTATACACTACTCATTGTTCTTATGTAAAATGTTGACTGTGGTGTTGGTGTTCAAGATACATACCGAAGAAGCAACTAGAAAATGTCCTAACATGCTAACTCCTGTGGATTAGCACACAGAAATACTGAATACTGACTTGTGCTGGGCAGCAAGAAGAATAAAGAATAGAAATGGAGTCTATATTCCTATTGTCAAGTCTAATCATTTGTCTATTTGAATTATTATTAAATAGGACATTTGTGTTTTAAGAAAATAGAAGTATGGTTGAATTCCCACACACGGTTACACTTAGGATTTGAATTTACGGTCAGTGTGGTAAATACTGTTTGCCCACCATGGTTCCTCCCTCTCCGTCCTTGTCTGGCTTCGCTGTGGGTGGAGTGTATTTCCCTGACCTGTTGATGTTGAGCTCAGCCATTAGACTTGCTTTGGCTAATGGGACACAGTAAAAGCGATAGTGTACCAGTTCTGAACTAAGGCTTAGGAGGTTTGGCAAATGTCTGATAGCAATTTTGTGCTCCTGTTCTATCCCCCGAGAAAAGCACACCCATAGTAGCCACCGCTTTTTAGCCTGGGTTCCTGAATTAGAAACACCTGGGACACACCTGCATTTGACCTACTGCTTGAAGTCAAATGGTCCCAGACCGTCCAGAGACACATCAACGAGAAGTGAATGATGGTTGTTATATGTGTCTGAGGTTTGGAGATTGTTTGCTCTGCAGGCTGATTGCAACAATATCCGAATAATCCAGAATCCAAAAACTCATTCATATTAGATTGTAAATGAAACTAGCACAGTTTTTGCCCCTCGCTTTTAAGTGTAAGTAGATAAATTTGTTAATTGTTCTTTCCTACTACAGTAGTGTATTGGGTCTTCATAGGGCAGGACCTTTTAGAGCAGTGTTTCCAAACTCATGTCCTGTTGAACACCAGTGTTATTTACGATGTTTACTGGTGTTTCATGAAACAAGGATTCTATATGCGTGGAAGTTAAAAGACTGATAACGTTTATTAGAGCTAAGAAATTCTGTCTTGATAAAAGGACTCCTACTAAATGTAATTTAACCCAGTATTGTCCAATCTCATTTGACCATGGAAATTTCCCTAAATATTTAACAACCGGATGATGACTGGAATTTTCACTTTTCATTCAGTCACACAGACATGGTCTCCGTAAAAGAAATAACTGAAGCGTAGGGTAGTTTTCCTTTTCCTAAAAGTCAGCCATCCCAAAACATTTGGTGAATGACTCCTGTGCTCTAGGTACTCTGCTTACTGTTGGCAGTATAGAGACAGAAGACTGAAATAGTGTTAGGAAGGAAATCTATTCTTCACACTCTTTCACTTCTAACATTATGTTACTACCCCGCTAATAAGCAATTTGCTCGGTAGGCATCAGCACCCAGGACCCTCCCCACTGCTCCTTTTCAAATATTTCTTATAGTTTAGAAAACCCTAATATTTAACCAAAAATTGCTTTGCTGTGGCAAAACCTCAATACCTATATATCTCTTTGACTCTTAAGAGTAACTAGAATGAGATTACCACTTTCTATTGATAGAAATTTGGTATTTATTAAAATGCTGATTGATAGAAAAGTCCATATGATAACAATTTACAATACCATGATACCATTATAATATCCTAGGTTAGGAATACATTGCGTTCCTACCATATACAAAAACAGCAAGGATTTGCTGTACATCATAGCAAGATATTCAGTATCTTGTAATAACCTTTAATGGAACAGAATCTGAAAAGCAGAATATAATATATACATATTTATGTATAACCAAATCACTTTGCTGTGTACCTGAAACTAACACAGTATTGTAAATCAACTATACTTCAGTAAAAATAAAAAAGAATATTTTGTGTTCTACAAACATTTGAAAGCCAAAGATGACATAAACGCAGGCAGATCCAATACAAGTGCTCCAAGTTATGAGAAACAGGAAATGCCACGCGGAGAGGGACAACCTCGGGCCATTTGGCCCTTTCTTTCCCTATATTCTTTCTGGAAGTAATTTTATACATTCCCATGGCTTTTATGTACTAAATCCTTAGAGAGAAAATAGATAACTTACTTTAATAATCATGTATCAAGAGCTTGGTATGGGGGTAGGGAATAAACTCTTGACAAATACCAAGGGGGAATCAGTCTTACTTGCTCGAGTTGTAAGGTGGTTATTTGCATCCTATGAATGATCGATTCCAATCTAATACAGAATGACTTGATATTTGGCCCACATTGATCTCAAACTGCTGAGTTGGAGGTCTGACATATTTGTAAGTCCAGAGGATCACTTGGTAGAAGTCCATATAATGTGCTGTTCAGACGTATGGAGTTAAAGGTGTTACCTGCTGTGACTGAATTTGCTGTGGGATGAATGTTCTTTCTAATTTATGGCTTGAAGGAGGGATCTTTACTGCTTATAAGCAGCATTAAAAATGAACAAATACAGTACAACATGAAAAAACTTTTAAAACATTCCTCAGATACATCAAACCCCACATTGGGGATGGGAAGTGATTTCTTGCACTTCATCAGGCTATTTCTTCAAACTATGGTTGACAATTCCTGACAGTCTAATATAGTATCTGCCTCTTGAAGATACTCAGTTGTCAAAAAGAAATTAAAATGGAGGCCACAGTTTGAATATACCCCTAGTGCAAACACTCATAGTCGCGTAACCAAAATATAAAACTGCCCCGATTTCCCTGAAATGCTGTCTCTGGCCTTAACAAAAATTAAGCATTCTTCATGCCAGTGGGACCTTGCAGCTTTCTAGCTAATCAGCTACAAACAAGTAAGCTTATGTAATGAAAAGGAATGTAAGTGTCTGATAACAAATTATAACAGAAAACAGTGTACTTACTCATTCATACTTTATCATCTGAGCTCTTAGTACTGAGTGCCAAGAACTAACTGTTTGTTTCTTGTTCAGTGAAATAGTCTAATCAAGTAAGGCTCGCTGAATTTCTTTTGACACAGTTTCCTTTAATGAGAGTTCTGATTCCTTCATTTCCAGCATTTGGGAGCTGGGTCTGTGCTTTGAGAAAGGAATGGCAAGGCCGTTCTAGGGCAGGTGGCAGTGACTGGAGAAGCCAAGGGGATAACTGCCTTAAAAATGGTTGTGATGGAGGAATGAGATTAGCATATTAATTAGGGTCTTCATATCCAGTAATGATCTCATTTGCTTATACAAACAGATGACAACAATATTTGGAGAAATATCTTAATCCCTTTTCTGTTTGTTTATGAGTGAATTTTGGTCAAACGCCGGGATGTTTATTCCAGAGCTCTGGAAACTAAAGCCAGACATTCTGTTTCCAGTCGCTGTGCCTGGTTTTACGTGCTGGTCCCTTCTTGTTTGCTTGCTTTTTCTCATCTATGAAACAGGCAACTGTGACCGGGGGACTGGTTATAATGTGTCTTGATAAACCTTCGTAAAGCAGTGTGCTGTTGCGAGTAATGGGTTCCATTCATTATTAGCCCAGTTGATTTTCATTTACACTTGGCTCTAACAATTAGCTTGAGCAGGTGTGAAGGTGATGGAGGGGCTGGGACACCCAGAGGTCAGCCTCGGCTGGATGTGATAAATTAACCATTATTATCAGCAGTGAAAGTGGTTCTTTATGCTGTCAGCAGCAAACAAAGGGACAACATATCTCACATAAACTCACTGTTCAGAGCTGGGTTTGCCGGAGGATCAGAGTTTCCTTCCAGGCCCTACAGGTAGATGGGAGGGAGCCAAAGAACCCACCAAAGTAGAGGTGAGGGTACCTTGAAGGGATGACTTCGTTGATGGAGAGGCATATGGGTATCCCAACCTGGGTTGTTTTGCAATGCTCACCCATTCTAATGTGAAGCTGGCATCAGCCTCTGTTGATGATGGAGGATCTGCCTGTGCTGAAGGATTATTAGGGGGTGAAGAGTTTGTACATCAACAGAACAGACACAGGTTTTACACAGGGTATAGATAGATGCATATTTCCATATACCAATTAATAGATATTTTTGAACAATGCCTTATAATTAGCACACTTATATTCACTGAAAAGAGAAAGTTAATCAGCGTTCTTCAGCTCTCCATCTCTACCAGTTTTACAAGACTTCAACAGACTTAAAACTCAGAAGAGAGGCATAGTAGTGTCCACAGAAGGTGACATCAGATACATCTACTCTAGACCCAATGGAACTGAATATACTGTTTCTAAAACAGAAAGTAGTGGAGACTTACTGAGCACACCCAGAGGAGAAACAGTCAAATAATAAGGGAAGAGGCGATGGTTGGTAATATACTGAAACCCCATAGGTAAAGTTAGTTTGGTTTGACATTTTTTGGGGAACTATTCTGAACTAAATGTTTATGTGTCTCCCCTCCCACCCCCATTCATATGTTGAATCCCTAACTCTCAAGGTCACTGTATTTGGAGATGGAGCCAAAAAAAAAAGAAGTAATGAAGATTAAATGAGATCATAAGGGTGGGGCCCTGACCCAGCAGGTTTAGTGTCCTGAAAACTGTGATACCAGAGAGCTCACTCTTGCTCTGACTCCATGCACATTGTGCTAAGGAAAGGCCATATGAGCACAGAGCAAGGTGGTGGCTGTCTAAAAGCCAGGAAGAGCCTGCACCAGAAACCAAATTTTCTAGCACCTTGATCATGGAGTGCTATCTTCCAGAAGTGTGAGAAAATAGGGTTTAAAAAGTCGGTTGTTTAAGCTGTTCAGTCTATGGTATTTTGTTATGGCAGCCTGAGCAGACTAAGACAGGGACTAAAGATCGGTTTGGAATGTTGTCCAAACCGTGGGTGGACAAACATGGGTGGATTTGGGGACCATGAACTTTGTTTTCGAATGATTAGATTGAGCTTTTAGTGAGGAACCCCTGATGTCCGTATGTACATGTCTTTGCTCTTGGGCTGACATAGAATTTTCCAGGCTCTGCTTGGGGCTGTTTGCCTTGCTGCCAGGGTCCTCTAAGCTAAGCCAGGTAAGGCTGGGAGGATTGTCTGTTCCATGTGTTCCCCCTGTTTCATAAATGATGTATCCACCAGCAATTGTACCTAGTAGATTTAAGTCCAACTACCCTTTGCTTTAACCTCATCAGATAAAAAATTTTCAATCCTCTATTATTATCAATAATAAGTAATAAGAAAGTAACTAAAACAATGTCTGTAAAGAAGAACTATAAGAAAAAAAAAGAAGAAAAGGTGCAGCAAAATGTATTAGCAGATGATCAACACTCACCAGAGAGATATTGTCATGAAGCAGATAAATATTGTGAACGAACACTTTGACATCAAAAGAAAAACAATAACAACTCAATGAAGCAATCACTTCTACTAACAAGTCCCACCAGGTAGAAGTGCAATATTTGAAAGAAAAGGTAGGAGGAGAAGAAAGATAAACTTGTGGGACTCAGGAAAGAAGTAGAGGGAAGAAATAAACCAACACAAAAATAAAGACAAACTTGCAAGAGGTAACAAACAATATGGAAAATACTGCTAGGGACATAAAAGATAAAAGTAAGAAGAGGGGACACAGTAAAGTAGAAATCAAAGAATTAAAAAGATTATGAGGGTAGAAGATGTACAAGGGAGATCCAGTAAGCACTTAAATAGAATATCCAAAGAAGAAAACAAAAAAATGGTTTATAACAAATATTTTAAAATACAGTTCAAGAAAGAAAAACACTTGAATCTCCGTATTTAAAAGTCTTACTATGTGCAAGGGAAAAGTGACCCAGAATGATCACTAAGACAGGTCCTAGAAAAGTTGTTAGACTTTAAAGAATCATTGCGAAAACTAAAACAAAAATAAAGACCACTTAGATGAAAAAAAAAAATCGGCTGGGATCAGACTTTTCCACAGCATCTTTTAACTCCAGAAGATTACAGAACACTAACTACCTGGAAATTCCTCAAGGAAAGAAAAAGTGAGCCAGTCAAGCTGTTCTTCAAATAAAAAGCATGAACCTACAGAGCCCAAGGAATATTTAGTGCTTTGGGCACCAAGTTTAAGAGGATGTCAGAAAGTTCAGTAATCAAGAATAATATTTAATGCAATATTAAACTAAATAAAAATGAATGGAAAAAAAATCCATGATAAATAAAGTATTGAAATTGTAATGGGAAAACAGGATCATTATTACTGATTTTTTCTTTTGGCCCGGGCTCCAGTATGGCTTGCCACTATCAGGGGCCCTTCCTGAGGAAATGGCTAGAACACAAATTTTAGCTAACCAAGCTATGGCTAGGTTAATAGTAGTGAAAGGATTGGAGGTAAGTGCTGAATATATTTACTAGTATAATTAAGACTAATGTGGGGATTAGAATGACAGAAAAAAATTATTATGTATCCTCTTATAATTCTCTAATAAGCAATAATTGAGTGAAAGAGAAAATATAAACTCAAATTCCGAGATAGCTAGAAAATGATTTCTAAATAGTACCTATCAGAAACTATGGGATATAACTAAAGCAATTCTTGGAAAACATGTATGTATGTGTGTGTGTGTGTTTGTAGGTGTACATGTATACACACACTATAAAAATAGAAATACATGATATAAGCATCCAGTCTAAAAGTTAGCAAGGAAAAATAAGTTGAAAGAATGAAGGAAGGAATATAAACAGAAAATAATGAGTTTAGTAGAACTAATAAATCCAGAAGCTTTGGCGAGATAAACGATTTGCTTATTTATTCAGTAAACAAGGAGATAGGGTACAGATACAAAAATAGGCAACAATAATGGGAAATTATAGAAAAGGTAAACACTAGAATAATTATAAGAAACTACTCTGCTAAATTTAATGCAAATTAATAGTTTATCAACTAGACTCCAAAGTATATTGGGAATCTAAACAGCTATGTCATAGAAACAGAGGAAATTGTCTAAGAACCAGCCCCCAAATACTAAGACCAGATGGTTTCACAGAGAAATTCCAGGCTGCTGTTAAAGGTCAGGTCATTTTAATGATAATTCAGTTTTTCCAGCACGTTGATAAAGGAAGAAAGTCTCCAACATCTCTTTAAGAAGTGAGTGTAAAGCTGATACCAAAACCTAAAAGAAATAAGACAAAAAAGAAAATTACAGGCTAATGTCACTTATGAATATAGACCTTACAATTCTAAATAAAATATTCATAAACATAATCCAGAAACACATTGAAAGTACAAATCATGTGGGGTTTTATTTCAGAAATACACATTCAAATATTAGAAAATCTTTGATCATAATTCATAATGTTGGTAAATCCAAGAAAGATATCATATGAATTATATCCACAAATGCTAAAAATGCTTTTGAAAAAATTCAACATTTATCCTTGATAGAAAACCCATAGTAAAATAGGGCATTTCTTTGACGTAAAGTATTTTTGTCTCAGCCCCCAAAGAAGCATTATTTTTATTTTATTTTTTTTAACATCTTTATTGGAGTATAATTGCTTTACAATGGTGTGCTAGTTTCTGCTTTATAACAAAGTGAATCAGCTATACTTATACATATATCCCCATATCTCCTCCCTCTTGTGTCTCCCTCCCACCCTCCCCTCCCTAACCCACCCCTCTAGGTGGTCACAAAGCACGGAGCTGATCTCCCTGTGCAATGCAGCTGCTTCCCACTAGCTATCTATTTTACATTTGGTAGTGTATCTATGTCCATGCCACTCTCTCACTTCGTCCCAGCTTACCCTTCCCCCTCCCCATATTCTCAAGTCCATTTTCTATGTCTGTGTCTTTATTCCTGTCCTGCCCCAAGGTTCTTAAGCATTATTTTTAATGGGGAAACCGTAGACTTATTCCTGATTTATTACCTATTAAAGTTAGGAATAACACGAAGATGTAGTTCAGTTACCATTGTGTTGGAGGCTGGAGATACTCCTCAACATCTTAAAATAAGAAATAAATTAAAATTACAGAGGAACTTTATTTCTATTGGCAGATGATGTTGTATACTTAAAAATCCTATGAGAAAAAACTCAAAATCTAAAAGCAAGTAGAGCATTTAGTAAAATAGTAGGGTGTAAAATGAACAAACAGAAATTAAGAGTTTTCATATACACGAAGAACAATCAGAAGATAAAAGAAAGAAAACATCCATCTGCAATACCAACCCCAAAGAACATACTAAGGAATAAATTTAGCAATAAAGGTAAAAGTCTTATGTGAAAAAAACTTTAAATCATTCCTGAAGGACTTAAAATAATTGAAAAAAGTGGGAAAAGGCGTATCCTATTCTTTTAGTTATTTATTGGCTGCGTTGGGTCTTAGTTGCAGTACATGGGATCTTCATTGTGGTGCATGGGCTCAGTAGTTGGAGTACGTGAGCTGCTGCCCCGTGGCATGTGGGATCTTAGTTCCCCGACCAGGGATCATATCCACATCCCCTGCATTGGAAGGAGGATTCTTAACCACTGGACTACCAGGGAAGTCCCCACGTATCCTCTTCTTGGCTAGACAGACTCAGTGTTATAGACATGTCAGTTAATTTATACAGTTAACACAATGCCTCAAAGATACAAAAGAGCTTTTCTTTTTCTTCAGTATCAGGCAAAGTTATTGCTACATGTAAGATTTTTTTCCCCTAAAAACAGCTAGAAAACCTTTGTAAAGTAGCAAAAATTAGTGGGACTAGATATTCCAGATATCAATGTATGTTACAAAGCCTTAGTTTTAAATTAGTGTGTTGTTAGTGCGTGTAGTAGGACAATGGAATAGAATAGAAAATCCAGGGATAGGTCTCAAAATATATACAATTTTTTAAAAGAATTTTAAACAATATTTATTGGTGTGTAGCACAGAACTGCAATAGTAGCACTAATGTTTATTCAATAAAGAAGTGATCTGAAAGTTGCAGAAAATTTGGGGGAAGAAATTTTTAAAAATTCAACAAAAATCGCTAAAAGCATTTTTTCAGTCAAACATGAAATAAGAAAGGTGAATAAAAGTGGATATTTGAACTTTACCAATTTAAAATATATACAGTTTTAATATGTGAAAGGTGGTGATGCAAATCAGTGGGGAAAATGAACTATTCAAAAACTGTTGATGAGACAGTGTGTAACCTTTAGAAAAAATAAAGTTGGATCCACAGTTCACACTATATACCAAGAAAAATCCAAATGCATAGAAATTTTAATATCAATAAATGAACCCATTAAATTAAAGAAAGCACAAAAAATTACTTTATATCTCAGAATAAGGAAGGTTTTGTAAACTGTAACAAAATCTTGAAGCCTTAAAAGAAAAGATCAGTACATTTGTATGTGTATTAATGTGCATATCTGTATGTTTATTATACATGGCAAAACTCATGATAAGCAAAATCAAAAGATGACAAGGACCTCCCTGGTGACACAGTGGTTAAGAATCCTCCTGCCAATGCAGGGGACATGGGTTCGATCCCTGGTCTGGGAAGATCCCACATGCTGTGGAACAACTAAGCCTGTGAGCCACAACTACTGAGCCCATGCGCTGCAACTACTGAAGCCCACACACTCTAGGTCCCATGTGCCGCAACTGCTGAGCCCGCATGCTGCAACTACTGAAGCCTGTGCACCTAGAGCCTGTGCTCCACAACAAGAGAAGCCACCGCAATGAGAAGCCCACGCGCCGCAACTGGAGAAAGCCCACGTGCAGCAACGAAGACCCAATGCAGCCAATAAATAAATAAAGATGACAAATCAGGAAGATTACTTTAAGCTCATATTGCAAATGTCTAATTTCCTTAATGTTTGAAGAGTTCCTACAGTTTCAGTAAGAAAAGAATTATTGGAGAGTTCACCAAAAGGGAAATAAACAATCCCTAAATACATGAAAAGATGCTCAACCTCACACATGATAAGAGAGAAAGTTCTATCAAAAATACAGTGAGATATTTTTAACCAGTTTGGCAAAAGCTAAAAGTTAGATAATGTATTATGTTGGCAAGGATGTGGGGAAACAAGTACTTTCATACATTGCTGGTGGGAGTGTAAATTGGTACAAGTCCTTTGGAGGGCAATTTGGCAATGCTGTGACAGTTAAAAATGTATATACCCTTTGACCTGGCGATTCACCATCCAGGAGTTTACTTTACAGTAATAATTCAGGCACATAAGACAATTTATTGCAGCATTATCAAAAAATTGGAAGCAACCTAGAGGTCTGTCAATAGGGGACTGTTTAATAAATTATGGCACATTCATACAAAAAACACTTTGCAAGTGTGAAAAAGAATGTGGATGTTCTTTATATCCTGATTTGGAAAGATCTCTAAGGTGCATTGTTAAGTAATAAAAAGAAGGTGAATAGCAGCATAATATTTTGGATAAAATAAGATGCATACAGTTATATACTGTGCTTGCATATGCGTTTAAAAAGTCTCTGGAAGGATAAACCAGGAACTAATAATGATGGTTGTCTGTTGGAGGAGGGTGGGAACTATGTAGATGGATACATGGATGGGAGGGAAGCTTCCGAGTATGTTATTCTGTACTTTTTGATGTTTAAGCCACCTGAAGATTTTACCTATTCAAATCAGTAAATGAATATATATTTTAAAATATCTAGAAGTAGAGGTATAAGTACTTAAATAGAATAAGTACTTATATCTAGAGGTATAAGTACTTAAATAGAACTTGAACATTTGAAATGGCCAAAAAAAAAAAAAGTCATTACACTGAAACAGAATTGCAACACGAATCCCAAAGAGCTACGCTCTTTGGAATTTGTGTTGCATTTAACTTTTGAGACAAACACCATGTAAACAAGAAATGTAAACCAGGAATTTAGTCACTAAACGTCATTCCAAACTGATGGCTGAACCAGTGGATATTAAACCCTTACACCAACATTCATGGTTCTCTGGTTATGATTAGTGATGTTTTTCTTCATAAGCTCTAGTTCCTATGAGATGCTTAAATAAGAAGGAAAGATGTCTTTGTGTTCACTTGTCTCAAATTTATATCAAGTTCTTTATCAGCTTCACATTGTGATAACTGAATGAAAGTGAAAACTTAAGTCTTAACTGCTTTGGATATCACATATATCAAAGTTCATTGGCTGATGGATTTCACTGAATATAATTAGATCATTGGGTTTTTGTTGACTAGTAGGCAGGATATGGACTAAAATACTTAAACCATCCCAAAGTTCTTTTGCTTACTTTTCAGTTAACTAGAAAATATAATTAAACAGATTAATCACTTTCCTATCATATTTTCTAACATTAAAATAATGAACATTTATTGCATAAAATTTAGAAAATTGAGATAAAGAAAAAGGAGAAAAAAACCCTATCATATAAAATAAACTTTGCCAGCCTTTTGATGTCTTTTTCTAGTCTCTATATGTTTTTAAGAAAACACACAAAGAAATTGATCCTACTTTATGACCTTTTCATATATGAAGATTTTGCGTACACTTCCAATGTCAGTTAAAATTCTGGAACATGATTTTTAGTGACTCCTGTGTCTTATTGTGTGGATACACTGTAATTGATTTAACTAATCCTGTAGTCCTAGACATCTAAGGACAACTTATTTACAAAGCACTTTGTTTAATTGAAATTTTGCTTACGGTGAATTTAGTTTGCTTATTTTAAAAATGCTTTGTAGAATTTTTCACACTGGTTGCCTGAGAAGGATGTGATGCTTGGTCTTGTCTTGTAGTCCCAAAGGCCAGACTTTAAATGTGCTTGCCTAATTTTCCACTGGAGGGATGAGACGGGTCATCTTGAATGGACCGTGTCTCTCAGAGCCTCTGGAAACAATGGTTTTGCTGGCTGATCTTGTTTAGATTAGACTGTTGATAAGATGTTTTAAGATACTATAGCAGCACATTTTAAAAACTGAGGGTGTGGTGTTCTAGGGAATGTATCTTTTCTTTTTAAGTGTGGGATAAGGCCATCACTTTTGGAAAGCTAGGCGGGAGTTTGGCAGGGTTAGAATTTCCAGCCTGGCCCAAGCATTCTGAGTCAGGAGCTTTGTCTTAAGTTCTACAAAATTACATGGTTTTAGAAAATCACTCCTTTCATTATTTTTCAGCATTCTTTATTAAACAATATGTTGTATACATTTCCACTTGGACATCAGTTTACGTTCGATTTGCAATGTGAAGGATTTCATTAATTTTGCTTTAGTCATTTGTCATGTGATTGAAACTAGACAAGTTATGGCCTAGACAAGTACGGTCTATCTGTAGTTTCCTTTGAAGTGAATAAACTTTACTTCTATGATAATAAATATAAAGATTGCAAGTGAGGGACTTCCCTGGTGGCGCAGTGGTTGAGAGTCCGCCTGCCGATTCAGGGGACACGGGTTCATGCCCTCGTCCGGGAAGATCCCACGTGCCGCGGAGCGGCTGGGCCCACGAGCCATGGCCGCTGAGCCTGCGCGTCCGGAGCCTGTGCTCTGCAACGGGAGAGGCCACAACAGTGAGAGGCCTGCGTACCGCAAAAAAAAAAAAAAAAAAAGATTGCAAGTGAATGTTAAGCTCAATATATACTATATGAGTGAGTGAAACAGTTTTTAAGTATTCCCAAGCACATTAGTTCTTTTCTATTTCTTACATTGTCTTCTAAGGCTTATTGGATGATATAATTAGCTTCCTGTGAGTTATTATATATATTGTGAGAAGAATGATAAAAGTGGGATTTCTTTTTCAGTACTCTTTAGTGAAGTTAACCACAAATCAGTGAGATTCTATTTTATATTAGTCCGTCCTTGCGCATTTCCGAATCCTCATACCTAAGATATTTTAGTGAGGAAGGAGGGGTTCAAGGGCAAATACTAGAAATTGTACCTTAGAATGTGTGCTGAGGCCAAGTAAGGGCAAGCTTGAACATCAAAAGTGGAAATAACTATAGTCAGAATATGAAACCAGAAGAGTGATTGCTGAAGCCAGAGCATTTGCACATATGTTATGTGACTGAATCTAACATTGAAGCCGAAGGGATTCTTCCAACTTCCTCTCTCCCATCTTGAAGACTCTGGGATGAAGTCACCTCACAGGCCTTCCTTCATTAACCTGGGGTGCAACCCCATGAAATAAACTCGGGCATATGGCATGACAAGAAGTGGCTAGCGACTTGGCCTGAGAGGCATACCCTAAAAGCGCAAGGTACCTTTGTCTCTGGGTCTGCAGAGCAGATAGCCAGTCTTGAGACCATGACAGAGAGTACTGGCCAAGCCAAGAGAATGGACCACAGCTACACTTGCTGCACATTTCAGCTTTGAGGCTGGTTGGACACCCAACAGCTGGACATTGTCCTGGAGACCCACAAGTGCCAGCCAGCACATGCCCAAGGGTCCCTTTCTCTCTAGTTCACCAGCACGTGTAGACGTCATCCTCTCCAGAAACCCAGAATGTTCTCTTGAGAGAGAAATAGTAAGAAGGAAATGATGCTATCTGACAGGCTGAACATTTTCTAAAAGGGCTGAAGAAATAATCAGATCAGACTTAGCTTTGAATTCAAATATTTAGCTCTTTCTTTCTCACTAAATAGTAGATAAGAACTTGTGAAGGAAAACATCAACTATAGATGAAATAAAGAAGTTACATTTCCCTCCACTTATAAATCATTATAAGTTAAATTTGTGGTTCTAATATAAAGCAAAAAAATGGACTCCTTTCATTCTTGGGTCATTTTGGTCCTTGGATATTAGTTCTATTTGCTAACTCTGTTAGGCTATTTCTCTGTAAGAGAAATAAGTTGAAAGTATTATTTGAGCTGATATTCAATGCTAGTAGAGGCAAGTAAATCCACAAAAGTCATGGTGACTAGCGTTTAAATTCTGATATATACATTTTAAAGACAAGGAAGGTCACTGTGGTAGGGATATGTGGCATAATTATAAAACCAGTTTACACGTAAGAAATACCATATAAAATGAAGGCAGAACAAATTCTATCAGGTGCTTATTTTATTTAGTTGAAAATTAAGTTGAGAAAATTTTAAAAATGGAACAACTTTCAGAAGGAAATCAGGAAAAATATCAGATTTAAAATATACCACTGCAGGGCTTCCCTGGTGGCGCAGTGGTTGAGAGTCCGCCTGCCAATGCAGGGGACACGGGTTCGTGCCCCGGTCTGGGAGAGTCCCACATGCCGCAGAGCGGCTGGGCCCGTGAGCCATGGCCGCTGAGCCTGCGCGTCCGGAGCCTGTGCTCCGCAACGGGAGAGGCCACAACAGTGAGAGGCCCGCGTACCGCAAAACACACACACACACACACACACACACACACACACACACACACACACACACACACACACACACACACACACACACACACACACACACACACACACACACACACACACACACACACACACGGCTTCCCTGGTGGCACAGTGGTTAAGAATCTGCCTGCCAATGCAGGGGACATAGGTTCGAGCCCTGGTCCGGGAAGATCCCACATGACGCGGAGCAACTAAGCCTGTGCGCCACAACTTCTGAGCCTGTGAGCCACAAGTACTGAGCCTGTGCTCTAGAGCCCACGAGCCACAACTGTTGAGACCACGTGCAGCAACTTCTGAAGCTCATGCACCTAGAGCCCGTGCTCCGCAACAAGAGAAGCCACCGCAATGAGAAGCCTGTGCACCGCAACAAAGAGTAGCCCCCCACTCGCCGCAACTAGAGAAAGCCCGCGCACAGCAACGAAGACCCACCACAGCCAAAAATAAATTTTAAAAATATATAAATAAAAAGTTAAAAAAACAAATAAAATATACCACTGCAGCATATCTCCTCTAGAGTAAAAAAATTAAAAATATCTATTGGCAGTGACTAGCTTTAGTTCTTCAAGTACCTCAAGGCACTTGGGAAGTAGTCCTTTGCGTAGGGCACCAAAAGTTGATTTGTTTGCTAGAAAGTGAGATTTGAGTATGAGGAATAATGAAGTCAGACAATGTGTGCTAGTTAGAAGTTGAATGAACAAGGCAATGGAGATGATTTTTTTTGGTTAATTTTCATGGCAAATAGCTGTTATGTAGATAATTACTCAGGAGTAAGGGAAGCGTTGTTCTTGAGCTGCTTTTATTCTGTTCTAGGGGCTTCTATCTCAAAAGCTCTCTGTATCAGCAGGTAAAAGTTGTCTGCAAATTTACACACCAAATCTGTCATGGTGAAGGTTGGGGAAGGTGAACTCTCAGCAGCTCATTTACTACTCGTTGGGGAGATGGGTCCTCTCAGCTTTCAGGGGGTGATCATAGTGTTAAAGGAGCAAAGCTTGTGGGTTCACTGCCAAAAGAGCTTCTCAGCTTTGCAAGGGAACAAGTGATCTGGAGTCCATGCCACCCACCATCTCTTCAGACCTCTTGAAATCAAATTCATTAATGGGTAGAGGGAGGAGGAGAGGTTCAACAAGGCAGGGAGGAGAGTGGGTGACAACTTCTGGAAAAGCAACTCACATTACATTGATTACTGGAGCTTCAAATGAGAAAATGTTTACAGTAGATGATTCGTGAACCCTACCGTTGCAATGTTAAAGGGCTTTAATTCTGCTAACAGTACCCTAAAAATTTGCTTCGCTTAGAGCCTTTTCCATACAGTATTGAAATAACACAGGTCTTTGTGATGATGCCATTCTGAAAAATCCCAGAGTAACAGAAGGCAAGACTGCAGATGGAAAAATGTAAAGAAAAAAAATCCAATTGTGATACTGTCATGATAGCAATGCTTAAATTACATTGATCTAGGACTTCCCTGGTGGCTCCGTGGTTAAGAATCTGCCTGCCAACGCAGGGGACACAGGTTCGAGTCCTGGCCTGGGAGGATCCCACATGCCGGGGAGCAGCTGGGCCCGTGCGTTGCAGCTGCTGAGGCTGCACTCTGCAACAAGAGAAGCCATGACAATGAGAAGCCCGTGAACCGCAAGGAAGAGTAGCCCCTGCTCACTGCAACTAGAGAAAGCCCATGCAGAGCAACGAAGACCCAACACAGCCAAAAATATAAATAAATAAATAATTTATTTATTTTTAAAAATTAAATTGATCTTTCAAAACTTTCACTGTTAGATCTCATGTGTAAATATTAGAGGTAAGTGAAATTCAAGCAATAATCCACCGTGGAATTTGCACATCCAGAAATGATTTGGGGGAGCCAGTTTTTTTTTTTTTTTTTTTGCGTTGCGCGGGCCTCTCGCTGTTGTGGCCTCTCCCGCTGCGGAGCACAGGCTCCGGACGCGCAGGCTCAGCGGCCATGGCTCACGGGCCTAGCCGCTCCGCGGCATGTGGGATCTTCCTGGACCGGGGCATGAAACCGTGTCCCCTGCATCAGCAGGCGGACTCTCAACCACTGCGCCACCAGGGAAGCCCTGGGGAGCCTGTTTTAAATGACTTCTTTTGAAAGCACTAATTTCTCTTGTTCCTGTGAATCCACTTGAGGCATATTACCTAACAGCATGTTGGTGTCAGAAGCCTTCAGAGGACTACTTAACATCTGGTTCAAAATAACTGTTTTAGGTGTGGACAGTTCAATCAGTTGCATGGTTTCACCATCAGGTAGCATATTTTAATCCTGCTGGATCTTCAAGCTGTCTGTGATTTGGCTTCTATAGAATTTAATTATACTTATACCCTACAATCTTCAGCTTCATTTTACAGTGTCTGATATGTGCTAATTGCTTCAGGTGTGTTCACCTGCTTCTACAAAGATTGTTTTTCCAGCATCTTGGGGGCAGAAGACAAATCTTAAACTTTTGTGTGCCTCGCATCTCCTAGTAAAAGTAGTCTCCTAGTTTGATCTTCAAGGTTCCCCAGGGTACAAAAGAGACTATAAATATCTATATCTACCTATCTATATTTATGTATCTATGTCTATAAATACATTTCCACTGTGACAATTGTTTTTTTTCCTTCAAAGAACACCTATATAATGCAGGTGTTTTTCAGAAAGTATGCCTAATTTTTTTTTTTAACCCAGCCACTACTATCATCCTCTCACTCCAGTAGGAATATTTCACACCTTCCCTGGCAGAAAGTTATTCAACTCTTTCAGACTTCTTCTACTGAGAAGTAGGTTTATCCCTTAAGATTCACTCAGGTGCAAATAATAGAATATCTAGCTAGTCAACGTTTAGGTTCTGTTGACAAAAAAGGGGGTTTTCATGGGTCGGTCACCCCACAGTATCAGTGCGTTTGCTTTAGAATCACAGTTATTCCTGTTAAAGAACTCTGATTCTTGGCATATGTACTGAATACTTGTACATATTGGCTAAAATTCTAACTCCCTAGAATTACTGTCTATGAAATTTCGTTTTGACTATTTGAAGAATATGGAATGATTTTATTTTCCTTTCCACTATAAAACTCTGTAAATATTTCTTAATAGCTTTATTGAGGTATAATTTATATCTATAAAACTCACCTCTTGTAAGTGTACAATTTAATGGCTTTGATTTAAAGAGTTGTATGATCATTACTACAATTCCAGTTTAGAGTATTTCATTTACCCCCATAGAGTTCCTTGTGCCCCTTTGCAGTCAGTCCCCACTTCCACCTCTCTCACCTCCAGCCCTAGGCAACCAGGTATCTGCTTTCCTGCTCTGACTCTTCTTCTTCTGGAATTTAAAAGTAAATGGAGTCATATATTATGTAGTCCTTTGTGTCTGACACGTTCCACTTAGGATAATGTTTTTGATGTTCGTGCATACCATAGCATATAGCACTGGTTCATTCCTTTTTATGGATCCATTGTGTGGATATACCACATTTTTTGGCTCTTATGAATAATGCTGCTATGAATATTCATGAATAAGTCATTGTGTAGACTTATGCTTTAATTTCTTTTAGGTAGATTTCTAGGAGTGGAATTGTTGGGTTGTATGGTAAGTCTAGGTTTACCCTTAAACTTCCAAAATGTTTTCCAAGTGGCTATACCATTAATGTTACTGTTCCCAGTAGTATTAAGGTTCTAATTTCTCTACATCCTCACCAACACCTGGTAATGTCTGGTTTTTTTTTTTTTTTTTTGGATAGTAGCCCTTCCTGTGTGTGTGTATATGTAAGGATATTTCAATGTTTTTAAAAAATAGACTTTTAAATTACAATTTTAGGTTTACAAAATAGATAGTACATAGCATTCCATATATACCCTTCCAACCTACCCAATTTTCTGTACTATTAACATCTTGCATTAGTGGGGTATATTTGTGACAATTAATGAACCAATATTTATACATTGTTATTAACTATAGTCCATGCTTTACCTTAAGGTTCACTCTTTATGTAGTACATTGTATGAGTTTTGACACATAGATGTATCCACCACTACAGTTTCCCATGAAGTTTCACTGCCCTAAAAATGCCCTGGGCTTTACCTATTCATCCTTCCTCCCCTTCTGCCAAACCCCTGACAGCCACTGATTTTTATTTCATTTCATCTTATCTCATCTTACTAAGATTTTAATCTTTTAGAACAGTTTTAGGTTCACAGCAAAATTAAGAGGAAGTTACAGAGATTCCCCACATCCCCACTATCCCCTCACATGCATAGTCTCCCCCATTATGAGCATCCCCCACCAGTGTGGTACATTTGTTACTATTGATGAACCTACATTGACACATATAGTCACCCAAAGTCCATAGTTTATATTAAGGTTCACTCTTACTGTTGTACATTCTAAGGGTTTGGACAAATATGTACTGACATGTATCCATTATTACAGTATCATATACTGCATTTTCACTGCCCTAAAAGTCCTCTGTGCTCCTATTCATCCACTCTTCTCCCCAACCCCTTGCAACCACTGATCTTTTTACTGCCTCTATAGTTTTGCCTTTCCCAGAATGCCATATAATTGGAATCATACAGTATTTAGATTGGCTTCTTTCACTTAGTAATTTACATTTAAGTTTCCTCTGTGTCTTTACATGGCTTAATAGCTTATTTCTTTTTATCTCTGAATAATGTTCATTTTATGGATAGAGCACAGGTTATCCATTCACCTTCTGAAAGGCATATTAATTGCTTCCAAGTTTTGGCAATTACGAATAAAGCTGCTATGAACATCAATGTGTAGACTTTTTTGTGTGGAAAAAAGTTTTCAACTCTTTGGGGTAAATACTGAAGAGTGCAATTGCTGGATCGTATGGTTAGAGTATGTTTAGTTTTTTTTTTTGGTTTTTTTTTTTGCGGTACGCGGGCCTCTCACTGTTGTGGCCTCTCTCCCGCTGCGGAGCACAGGCTCCGGATGCGCAGGCTCAGCGGCCATGGCTCACGGGCCCAGCTGCTCCGTGGCATGTGGGATCCTCCCGGACTGGGGCACGAACCCGCATCGGCAGGCGGACTCTCAACCACTGTGCCACCAGGGAAGCCCTATGTTTAGTTTTGTAAGAAACCACCAGACTGTCTTCTGAAGTGGCTGCACCATTTTGCATCCCCACCAGCAATGAATGAGAATTCTTGTTGCCTCATGTCCTCACCCGTATTTGATGGTGTTATTGTTCTGGATTTTGGCCATTCTAATAGGTATGTAGTGGTATCTCATTGTTCTAATTTGCATTTCCCTGATGACATATGATGTGGAGTATCTTTTCATATGCTTATTTGGTGAGGTGTGAAGATTTTTGGCCTATTTTAAAAACTGGGTTGTTTTGTTTCCTTACGAGTGAGTTTTAAGAGTTCTTTGTATGCTTTGGATAGCAGTCCTTTATCAGATATGTCTTTTGGAAATATTTCTCCCCATTTGTGGCTTGTTTTCTCTTGGCATTGTCTTTCATAGAACTGAAGGTTTTTAAATTTTATTTTAATGAAGTCCAGCTTATCAATTATTCCTTTCATGGATGGTGCTTTTGGTGTTGTATGTAAAAAGTCATCACCATACCCAGGGTCATCTAGGTTTTCTCATATTATCTTCTAGGAGTTTTAATATATTAGTTTTGCATTTCACATTTAGGTCTGTGATCCACTTTAATTTTTGTGAAAGGTACATATTCTGTGTCTCTACCCACATTCACTTTTTTTGCACGTGGATATTCAGTTGTTCCAGCAGCATTTGTTGAAGAGACCATCTTTGTTCCATGGTTTTGCTTTTGCTCCTTTGTCAAAGATCAGTTGACTGACTATATGATAGGGATTTATTTCTGGGCCCTCTAGTCTGTTCTGTTGACCTATATGTCTGTTCTTTTGCCACTACCACACTGTCTTGACTACTGTAGCTTTATAGTAAGTCTTGAAGTTGTCGTGTCACTCCTCCAACTTTGTTCTTCTCCTTCAATATTGTGTTGGCTGTTTTGGGTCTTTTGACTCTCCATGTAAACTGTAGAATGAGTTTGTTGAAATCCATAGAATAACTTGCTGGGATTTTGATTTTGTTTGCTTTGAATCTGTGGATCAATTTGGGAAAAACTGACATCTCGACAACGTAGAGTTTTCCTATTCGTGAACATAAAATATCTCTCCATTTATTAAGTTCTTTGATTTCATTCATCAGAGATTTAGTTTTCCTCAGATCTTGTTTTGTTAGATTTGTAAGTAATTCATTATTTACATGCTAATGTAAATGGTATTGTTTGTTTTTTTATAAATTTATTTATTTGTTTTATTTTTGGCTGTGTTGGGTCTTTGTTGCTGCATGCGTGCTTTCTCTAGTTGCGGTGCGTGGAGGCTACTCTTCGCTGCAGTGCACGGGCTTCTCACTGCGGTGGCTTCTCTTGTTGCAGAGCATGGGCTCCAGGCACGCAGGCTTCAGTAGTTGTGGCTTATGGGTTTAGTTGCTCTGTGGCATGTGGGATTCTCCTGGGCCAGGGATCGAACCCGTGTCCCCTGCGTTGGCAGGTGGATTCCTAATCACTGTGCCACCAGGGAAGCCCCAGGTATTGTGTTTTTAATTTCAAATTCTACCTGAAATTTTTACCAAAATAAATGTAATTTATATCCATCCATCCAGTTTACACATTTTTTTCTTGTGATGGAAACTTTCAAGATTTACTTTATTAGCAACTTTCAATAATACTATAGTATTATTAACTATAGTCACTGTGCTATACATTACATTTCCAGGGCTTATTTATTTTATAGCTGGGAGTTTGTACTTCTTAACCTCCTCCTTCCATTTCACCAACTCCTCACCCCTGCCCCTGGTAACTGCTCATTTGTTCTCTGTATCCATGAACGCATGGTTTTATTTTGTTTTGTTTTTTAACTTATTTGTTGTTTAGATTCTACATATAAGTGAGATTATACAGCATTTGTCTTTCTCTGTCTGACTTATTTCACTTAGCATGATGCCCTCAAGGTCCATTCATGTTGTTGCAAATGGCAAGATTTCCTTCTTCTTTATGGCTGAATGATATTCCATTATATATCACATTTGTGAACACTTAGGTTGTTTCAGTTTCTTGGCTGTTGGAAGTAATGATGCAGTGAACATGGGGTGCATATATCTTTTCATGTTAATATTTTTATTTTCTTTGGGTAAATACCCAGAAATGGAATTGCGAAATCCTATGGTAGTTCTCTTTTTAGAGGGGACATTCTTGGCTTGTACCTGATCTTAGTGGCAAAGCTTTGAGTTTCTCACTATGAAGTATAATATTAGCTGCAGGTTTTTTGTAGATATTCTTTATCAAGTTGAGAAGGTTACCCTCTATTCCTAGTTTACTGAAAGTTTTTGTTCTGAATGGATGTTAGATTTTGTCAGTGCTTTTTCTGCATCTATTGATATAATCATGTGATTTTTCTTTTTTAGTCTGTTGATGTGATGGATTACATTAATTGATTTTTGAATGTTGAACCAGTCTTGCATACCTGGAATAAATCCCACTTGATCATGGTGTACAATTCTTTTTATGTATTATTGGGCTTGATTTGCTAATATTTTGTTGAGGATTTTTGCATCTATGTTCATGACAGATACCGGTCATTTTTTTTTTTTTCTTGTAATGTTTTTGTCTGGTTTTGGTATTAGGGTAATACTGGCCTCATAGAATGAGTTAGGAAGTATTCCCTCTGCTTCTGTCCTCTGGAAGAGACTGTAGAGAATTGGTATAATTTCTCCCTTAAATGTTTTGTAGTATTCATGAGTGAACCTACCTGGGCCTGATGCTTTCTGCTTTGGAAGATTATTAATTATTGATTCAAATTTTGAAATAGACTTATTCAGGTTATCTATTTCTTCTTATGTGAGTTTTGGCAGATTATGTCTTTCAAGGAATGGGCCCATTTCATCTAGGTTATCGAATTTGTAGGCATAGAGTTGTTAATAATGTTCCTTTACTGTGCTTTTGATGTTCATGGGATCAGTAGTGATGGCCCATCTTTCATTTCTAGTAGGTATAATTTTGTCTTCTCTCTTATTTTCATGGTTAGCCTTGCTGGAGGTTTATTGATTTTGTTGATCTTTTCAAAGAAACTGCTTTTGGTTTTGTTAATTTTCTGTACTGATTTCCTATGTTCAGTTTCATTGTTTTCTACTGTAGTTTTAACTGTATCTTTTCTTTGGTTTGCTTTAGGCTGATGGTGCTTTTCTGTTTCTAGTTCCCTAAGAGGGAAGCCTGGATTGTTGATTGTAGAGCTTTCTTCTTTTCTAGTAGATGCATTTGTCACTATCAGTTTCCCTCTAAACTCTGCTTACTCTGTATCTCACAAATTTCAGTAAGTCGTATCTTCCTTTTCATTTAGTTCAAAATACTGAAAAAAAATTTTGAGACTTCTTCTTTGACCCATGTGTTATTTAGAAGTGGGTTGTATAATATCCAAATACTTTGCCTTTTCCAGTTATCTTTCTGTTACTGATTTTTCAGTTTAATTCCATTGTGGTCTAAGAGCATATTTTATGATTTCTATTCTTTTAAATTCATTCATTGTATTTTATTAACCAAAATGGGATCTATTTTGTATGTTCCAGGTTAGATTGAGACTACATATTCTGCCAGTTTGGGGTGAAGTATTCTATGAATGTCAATTTATATTGATGGGTGCTGTTCAGTTCAGCTATATCCTTACTACTTTTCTACCTGCAGGATCATCTGTCAATTAATGAGACAGGGGTGATGAAGTCTCCAATTAAAATAATGGATTTGCCTGTTTCTCCTAGAGTTTTATCAGTTTTTACCTCACCTATTTTGGCACTTTGTTGTTAGATGTATACATGGTAAGGATTGTTTTTCTTTTTGGACAGTTGAGTCTTTTGTCATTAGGTAATGCCCCTCTTCATTCCTGCTATTTTTTTGCTCTGAAGTCTGCTTTGTCTGAAATTAGCATAGATACTACAGCTTTCTTTTGGTTAGTGTTAGTATGGTGTAACTTTCTCCATTCCTTTACTTTTAGTTTATCTGTCATTTATATTTCAAGTGGATTTCTTATAGTTAACATATAGTTGGGTCTTTTTTTTAATCCATACTGATAGTCTCTGTCTTTTAATTGGTTTAGTTAGACCATTTACGTTTACAGTCATTATTGATATACTTGGATTAATGTCTGCCATTTAAAAAATTGTTTTATATTTGTCACACTCATTCTTTGTCTCTTTTTTCATCTTCTCTTTTTCTGCCTTCTCTAGTTTTAATTGAGCACTTTATATGTTTCCATTTTCTCTACTCTGTTAGCTTATCAATTATCCTTCTTCTTAACCTTTTTTTGTTTTAGTTGTGGTCCCAGAGTTTGCAGTATACATTTACAATAATCTAAGTTTACTTTAAATAACACTGTACCACTTCATGAGTAGTGCAGGTAACTTATACCAGAATGTTTCTAATTCTTCTCTCCCATCCCTTATTCTGTTGCCATCATTCATTTTACTTATCCATAAGCTATATGTATCCAACACATTATTGCAGTTAATTATTTGAGCAAACAGTTATCTGTCAGATCAGTTAAGAAAAACAAAAGATTTTATTTTACCTTCATTTATTCCTTTACTAACTCTGTTTTTCCTTTATGTAGTATCGAGTTTCTGATCTATATTACTTCCTTCTTTCTGAAGAACCTCTTTTAACATTTCTTGCAAACATTTCTTGCAGGTCTACAGGCAACAAATCCTCCCCCCCGCTCTTTTTTTCCTGAGAAAATCATTGTATCTCCTTTACCATGAAGGATAATTTAGCTAGGTACAGAACTCTAGATTGGTAGATTTTGTTTCCTTCAACAGTTTATATATTTCACTCTAATCTTTTCTCACTTGCCTGGCTTCTGAAGAGAAGTCCAGTGTAATTCTTATCCTTGTTCCTCTACAGGTACATCTCTGTGGTGATTTCTCTCTTTGGCCTCTTTCACGATTTCATGTTTGATTATGGTTTTCTGCAATTTGCATATGATATTCCCAGATGTAGTTTTTTGGTATTTAATCTGCTTGGTGTTCTCTGAGCTTTCTGGATATGTGGATTGGTGTTTGTCATTAATTTTGGAATATTCTCAGCCATTATTATTTCAGATATTTTTTCTGCCCTTTTCTCTCTTTTCCCCCTGCATTTTTATTATACATATGTTACACCTTTTGCAGTTGTCCCACAGTTACTGGATAGTCTGTTCTTTTCTTTTCAGTTTGGAATGTTTCTATAGATGTACCTTCAAGATCACGTTTTCCTTAGCCATGCTCAGTCTATTGATGAAGCTATCAGAAGCATTCTTAATGTCTGTTACAGTGTTTTTGATCTCTAGCACTTCCTTTTGATTCTTTCTTGGAGTTCCCACCTCTTTGCTTATATTTCTCATCTGTTCTTGCATGTTGTCCATTTTTTCCATTCAATCCCTTAGCTTATTTCCAGTATCAGTGTGAAAGCTTAAAATGGTTCTGATTTTGCTTTGTCTCTTCAGACTGTGTTCTTTTTAGCCTTTTAACATGACTTGTAATTTTTTTGTTGAAAGCTGGACATGATGCATTGATATATAGGAACTGAGGTAAAACAACTTTAAGGGTGAGGTTTTATGTTTATCTAGTTAGGAGTTAAGCTGTGTTTAATGTTACTCTAGATGTATGTGTTAGAGGATTCAGTTTCCTCTTGTGTCCTTGTTGCTGTTTCCCCTGTTTCTTTGGGTTTCCCTAGAAACTCCTCCTTAAGTAGACTTGGTATCCTGCATCTCTCTCAGTTGTCATCCACTGTCATTATACTGTAGCCTTGTTGATGTGGTGTTAAGTATTGGAAAGTGTAAGCAATCTATAATTTTATGATTAAATTTTAGAGTTGTTTTTTTTTTTTGGTGGGCCTGAGTCCCTTCAGAATTATCTTTTAGCTTTTTCTTTTCCTTCCCTGATGTGAGACAGAAAGGCTCCAGGGGCTCAAGTTGTCTAATTGTCATTCTTGTAGGTCAGATAAGGGTCTGGTAAGGGGTCTGGGCAGATAAGGGTCTTGAGGGCAGTGTTTTGTTATGGAGAACAGAATGCAGTGATCGTATTTCGTATTTCATGGTGGTTACTTCCTCCCTCTCCCTGCTGGAAACAAGAGGAGATTTTTCTCCCATCTTCATTGTGAGAACATGGTAAGGCTACTGGAGGTAAAACTCATGAAAATGGGGGAGACCCTTAATGACTGAGTTCCCGAAACTTTTAACCCTCAAGCTAGTCCATGCTCAGTTTCCAGCTATTAATCACCATTAATTAAGTTAATATTTAATTACCATTAAATGTTCTGGTACTAACTGATAGGTTACCATCTCCATTGTTTTTGCTCCTGCTTAAGTATGGTTTGCTGTATTGATCTGTCTCTCCAGTCTTTAGGATGGTGGTTTGCTCTGTTTGTTCAATTATCTGATGGGTCTAAGAACAGCCATTGATTTTCTGTGTGTTCAGGATGTGAGTGATGACTTCTGAGCTCTTTACATGTTGAAGTGGAAACTAAAAATCCTTTTTTTTTTTTTTTAAAGTAACTTTCCTGGACTTAAAATCTGTGGAATCTCTGTCTGCTGTGATGTCCTGCCACTGATGATATCTGTGCTCTCAGATCTGTGCTCATTTTTCAGTTCTTTTTATTTTTCAACCTGGCCTCCTAAAGGTTGCCCATGGGTCTTTGTATGTTATTGGTTAACCCATAATTGGTCAGGAACTTGGCACAAACACTAGGCTTCCACTTTCTGCCAGTTGATCTCTGTGTCATTTGGGGAGCACATTCACTGTTAATGCTGTTTTCAAATTGGCCTCCGTTTTTACCTTTTCTCGGGCCTTGTTTGGTCTTCCCTGTGCATGAACATAGCCAACCAGTCAGCCAGGGTTGTGTGGGAAACTAATCAAGTATCTTCCCACTAAATTTCTGGCTCTGCCTGTGATTCTGCATTCCCCTCCTAGGACCGTAACCTCAGACTAGGAGAAATGCAGGCATTCCCCATTCACTCCTTTGAGTGGATTTTCCATTTTCCTTTTCAAATCCATTCACCCCTTGAACCTCACCTGCCAACAGCAATCTGCTGGTTTTCTTGAGCAGTTATGTCCTGGTAAGACTACAGTACTGATTGAACTGTGGGGTGGAGGGGTTAAGGATCACCCCAGGTAAGAACACCACACACTCCCATTGTTTCAGCACCTTTTCATGAATAAACTCTTTTCAATTTGTTGAGCCCTGGCATGGTTACTCTTTTGAAAGTTTTGTCCAGTTTTATCATTGTTTTCTGAGGAAAGGGTTTGTGAACCTCTTCACTACTTTATAACGAGATAATATCTACCTCCAAATATATCTTTGTTTAGTTTTTTTCTTATGGTAAATATTTCTTACCCTTAAAATTATTCCTCATGTAAACTCTTTGTTACCAGATTCTTCACTGTTCTTTCATGTTTCTCTGTATACACTAATTTGCCAGTATTCCTTTGAAAATGTGGTGGTTATAAATGGTGAAGAACCTCTAGGTGTGGCCTGACAACAGCAGAGATGAATAGGGTTACTAGTTTCTTTGACCTGTACACTAATTCCTATCACTTTGGCCTGAAGTGGCATTAGCCACACCATACTATTGGCACCCATCAAGCCCATGGTCAGCCAGAGCTCTGAGTTTCTGTTCATAGAAAATACCACTCATCTTGATTCTTCATCTTTTCTTTTAGTTGTGCCATTGAAATTTTTGGACATGAGTGGAAGTTTTGCAGCAAAATTTTTTATTAAATTTCACCTTTGATTTTAGTACATAGTTCTACCCTATCAAGATCCCTTTGGATTTTATTACGTGAAATATGAAATGTGTACTTTCTGTTTCTTCAAATTGTTGATAGAAATATGTGATTTTGACATTCTTTGTTCTGTGAGAACCCTTGCTGATTCTTAATAATCACATAACTTTTAAAATAAGTGTTTACAAGTCATCTGTTTAATAGTCTAGATAGGGCCAAGGAGAAGGCATTTTTCTGTGTTATGATAAACCTGTCTTTATATTAACACTGATTTTTAAATCTGTACTTTAAGCATTTTCCAAATTATAATGTACTATATACTTCTTTGAGATGATCTCATTTTGTCCCATGGCTTAAAAGTCATCCTCAGATTCTGATAGTATAAATTAATTTTATTACTTGAGACACCTCCCCTCACTAGAACGTAAGCTCCATGAGGGCAGTGACTTTATCTGACAGTTCCCGGCCTATAGTAAACACTTAAATATTTGTTGATTGAATGGAGGGATAGTTTTTCGGTCTTTTTTAAAAATTCACCTTTTTTTTTTCCGCCTCGTTTGAAACTTACAGAAAAATTACTGAGATAGTACAGAGAATTTCTATATACCTATACCTAGTTTCCTCTGTTACTAACATCTTACGTTAGGATGGCACATTTGTTCCAATTAATGAACCACTATTGATAGTATGAGTGAACGCTATGGATATTTGCTAACCATGTCCGTACTTTATTCAGATTTCCTTAGTTTTCTCCTAATGTCTCTTTCTGTGTCAAGATCCCATCCAGGATATCATACTACATTTAGTATACTTAAGCTCTTTCTAGCTATGACGGTTTTTTGGCTCTCCTTGTTTTTTATTACTTTGACAGTTTTGAAGAGTACTGGTCAGAAATTTTGTAAATGTCTCACTATTGATGTTTGTTTGGTGATTTTTCTTGATGAGGCTGGGGTTGTGGGTTTTGGGGAGGAAGACCACAGAGGTAAAGTGCCATTCTCATTATATCAGATGAAGGCTACTGCTAGCAACATGACTTACCGCTGTTGGGATTGGCCCTGTTCACTTAGCTGAGGTAGCGTTTGTCATGTTTCTCCACTGTAAAGTTGACACTCAGCCCTCAGCCCCTTTCCATGCTATCCCCTTGGGAAGGAGGTCACTGTGCATAGCTCACACTTAAAGAATGGAGAGTTACATGCTCCACTTCCTGAGGCCATGGTATCTATCTACATAAATTATTTGGAATTCTTCTGCAGGGGAGATTTGTTTGTTTTCCCAAGTATACTTATTTATTCAGTCATTTGTTTATATCAGTATGGACTCAAGGATATTTTATTTTATACTTCGGTGTGATAACCCACTGCTAATTTATTTGTTTTGTTCCTCAGATTGTTCCCGCTTTGACCACTGGGAGCTCTTTAAGTTGATTTTCGTTGGGTATTTTTTTTGGCACTCCCTTTTCACACTTAAATTTAGTTTAAAACCCTCTCAATAAAGTCACATAATCTGGTACCAATTTCAGACTTCTGTGAGCATGTTCTGTCATTTTGCAGGAGCTAATGGCTCTTTGACAAGAGCTATTTGGTAAAACAAAACAAAACAAAACATACCAAAGCAGAAGTGCACTATGATACATGATTGCAGCTCAGCACAAGTCTTTGTATACAGATTAGATAAAATTCAAGTCATTTATTTCCTGACAGTTTCACAGTCAAGAGTTCCAACTGTTAACCCTTCTTTTCCAGAGGTAAGCATGAATAGGTTGTCTGAGTTCGTTGAACCAAAAGAAACTAAATAGAATCTGTGTTTATGCATGTAGAATGTAGGTGCTTGATTGGATATTAGAATACTTCCAACTTTTAGTCTAGGTCAGTTTTATACATCTCATTTTCAAAGATTTCTTATGCCATTAGTTTCATTTTTTTCTCTCTTTTTTTTTTTTTTGGCCGTGCGACATGGCTATTCCCTGACCAGGGATCGGACCCAGGCTCTTGGCGGTGAAAGCGTGGAGTCCTAACCACTGGACAGCCAGGGAATTCCCCATTAGTTTCAGAAAGAAGTAGGAAATTGTCTCCACAAAGAACCATGAGGCATCTTGGGTATACACATACCTCCTTTAAATTGTGTATCCTATGAATTCTTAGCTTCTTAGCAATATTCTTTTGCATTTTATAGCATGTTACAGTTTACAAAGAACTTTCGCTCAACTCATAACATTTCATGCTTACAGCAACGCTAAGGCTGATTGGGTGGCATTGCCCCTGTTTTATGGATGAATGAGGCACAGGAAATCTGTAATGCCAGAGGTCACGTAGCTAGCAGGTGCATCTAGGCCTGGAACTTCAGCTGGGAGCTGTAGCTCTTAGCACAGTGCTCTTTCCAGCATTAGTGTGTCATGTTGCTAAATTTGGGAAGATTTATGGGATACTCTAGATCAGTACTGAAAAATGGAGCAACTTTAAACACAATCTTTTCCCCAGTATTTGGTGGCAGATTTGGTCCTGGGAGAACAGGAAGTGAGCAGCATTCACTGTTAAAACTCTGAGCCTTTTAGTCCTTTGCTCTTCTGCTCCAGGAACTCTGGGCTTCTCTTATACCCTCCTATCCTCCACTCCTCTTTCAAAACCTTCTCTTAGAGCCCAAGCAATGAGAGTTGACAATAGGACCATTTAACCATTGGATCCATAAACACAGAGCTGGGGGCTTTGGAATTTGCAAGAGCTTAATAAAATGTTGGAAATCTGGAAGGGAATTACTGAATGAAAAATATGAAACTGTGAAATTGACATTAATTAATGTTTAAGTTTTTACAAAATGAAACACGTTTACCCATCAACTACAACTCCTTAAAACTCATATAGTTTTACGCACATTTCCTTAAATGTGGGATGCAGGGTATTTGGTATAATGTGAGAGAGGTATGGCTTGCAAAAAAAGCAAGAGTGCATGCGGTCCTTAGAGGTCTTCAAGCAGCCCTTGTTGGTAGCTAGCAGTTTCCCTTTAGCTTTCCTAGCAGTCCTGTGCCACACAGCCTCCTCTCCTTGCAAACAGTGGTGGCCCCCCTGGTCTCCCCCATCTCTGTGGACCAGCCTATGTTATGACCAAGTCTGAGGGCAAAAGATGTTTAGTCCCAAGGTGAAAACTACTCAAAAGAACAGCATTTTCAAGGAAGGAAGTTGGTGCTCCTCCATAGAGGCAATGGCTGGTTTGAGAGAAGAGGAAAAATATATGCTTAGTCCTTTGATCTGTCAAATGAAAGGCACGTTCTCAAGTGAATAGATGCAATACACAGGGGTGTAATTACTGAGCTGGGTTGGGGGGAGGTATAAATCACACAAATAATATGTTCATTCTGTGTGAGAGTATATAATATATGTAGGACATAATCACAGAAATTTGAAGTGGATAATGTGTAAGGTTATCCTGGCCGGTCCCTGGAGCCAGCGTGGGGTTGATATCACTTTGTCTTATCTAATTGGCAGCATGGATAAGGGTTCTTTTGCCATGCTTCTTTTAAAATCAGAGATTCTCCATGGAGGCGTGGGGTGTCATTTAAAGCCTTTTGGGGTGTGTGCATTGTCTTCTGTCTTCTCCTTAAATAGAAGGTCCATTTAGCCCCTGGAGACCCAAGTACTTTAGAGATGAAGTAGAGAGCATAACTCTATCTCTTTCCCCTGAAAAACCCACTTGTCCAAATTCTTAGACCTGCTAGACTGATGGAAGGGGTGGCGAGAGGGCTGATTACTCCAGCTCCAAGCATCTCAGGCTGATTGCAGAATGGCTGTTGCTGTGATAACAAGCTCTTACAGTTGTACAGGGCTTCCAAATGTTACTAAATGCTTTGTCATCCACTCGCACCCATGCAGTTCATGACAGCGCTAGGAGGACCCCTCTGTTCCCCTAGACAAGGATACAGAGTCAGAGAGGGTAAGTGGCTGATCCAAGGTCATAGAGCTGGTGGGTGGTGAGAGCAGAACTGAAACCCAACCTCTTGGTCCCACATCCAGGGATTCCCTCCACGTAACTGGGAGCAGGTTTTTTGTTGTTGTTTTGTTTTTTAACATCTTTATCGGAGTATAATTGCTTTACAATGGTGTGTTAGTTTCTGCTGTATAACAAAGTAAATCAGCTGTATGTATACATATATCCCCATATCAACTCCCTCTTGCATATCCCTCCCACCCTCCCTATCCCACCTCTCTAGGTGGTCACAAATCACGGAGCTGATCTCCCTGTGCAATGCAGCTGCTTCCCGCTAGCTATCTGTTTTACATTTGGTAGTGTATATATGTCCATGCCACTCTCTCACTTCGTCCCAGCTTACCCTTCCCCCTCCCCGTGTCCTCAAGTCCATTCTCTACGTCTGCGTCTTTATTCCTGTCCTGCCCCCAGGTTCTTCAGGACTTTTTTTTTTTTTAGATTCCATATATATGTGTTAGCATATGGCATTTGTTTTTCTCTTTCTGACTTACTTCACTCTGTATGGCAGACTCTAGGTCTGTCCACCTCACTACAAATGACTCAGTTTTGTTCCTTTTTATGGCTGAGTAATATTCCATTGTATGTATGTGACACATCTTCTTTATCTATTCATCTGTTGGTGG
This sequence comes from Lagenorhynchus albirostris, assembly GCF_949774975.1. Taxonomy (NCBI): domain Eukaryota; kingdom Metazoa; phylum Chordata; class Mammalia; order Artiodactyla; family Delphinidae; genus Lagenorhynchus; species Lagenorhynchus albirostris. The sequence continues at coordinate 118,768,693 of NC_083095.1, read as the reverse complement.
GCACTTAGGTTGCTTCCGTGTCCTGGTTATTGTAAATAGAGCTGCAATGAACATTGTGGTACATGACTCTTTTTGAATTATGGTTTTCTCCGGGTATATGTCCAGTAGTGGGATTGCTGGGTTGTATGGTAGTTCTATTTTTAGTTTTTTAAGGAACCTGCATACTGTTCTCCATAGTGGCTGTATCAATTTACATTCCCACCAACAATTCATGAGGGTTGGGAGCAGGTTGCTGTCCTGCTTTTCTTCCTTTGGAATGGTGAGTAGCTGGAGCTCTGGCAATGAGGGGAATGCTGGCGTGGTGTGTGTGCCTCTGTGGCAGTGCAGTCATCCTTCAGTATCCATGGTGGATTGGTTCCAGGAACCCTCCCTGGATACCAGAATCTGCAGAGGCTTAAGTCCCTTGTGTAAAATGGCATAGTACAGTGGACCTCTGGAACCATGGGTTTTGCATCTGCAGATTCAATCCACAGTTGGTTGAATCAGAAAATGAGGAACTATGGTTACGAGGGCTGACTCTCTAAGAGAAAGCCCGGAAAGCTATTTCAGGATGGGCCCTCCAGGATAGTGGGCTACAGCTGGGGAGGGTCACTAACTAACAGGGTGTGGTCCCTAATTATTTCCATTTAGAACCTTCTTGACTTTTAGGGATACTGAGGAAAAGCCCTGGATGTGGAATGAGGTGAGCTGGGTTCAAGCCTGCTCTGTACTATGTGGGCTATTCTAAGGAGGTTATTCAATGTATAGTCCTTAAATCCTGGTTCCTGAAAGGATTCAATAATTTTCAAAAGTGATTATTATGGTGCAAGGTAAAACACTAAAAAATAAGGTTAAAAATTAGTGAAGGGACCAAATTTAAAGTAGATAGCTAGTGGGAAGCAGCCACATAGCACAGGGAGATCAGCTCGGTGCTTTGTGACCACCTAGAGGGGTGGGATAGGGAGGGTGGGAGGGAGACGCAAGAGGGAGGAGATATGGGGATATATGTATACGTATAGCTGATTCACTTTGTTATACAGCAGAAACTAACACAACATTGTAAAGCAATTTTAGTCCAATAAAGATGTAAAAAAAAAATTAGTGAAGGGGAACATTAGGCAGGACATTTTGAAGCTCCCTTAAGAATGAATCATGGGACGTGATTAAGACCCAAGGATGCATTGGTTAAGGGACAAGGCAGGGGTGTCTGTTGCACATATTACTTGGTGATAAAGGAGTATGATGAGTTTAATGGCTTGTGTTTTAGGGTTACCAGTGGTGGTACTAATTTCTTCAGCATCGAAAGTCACATCAAATACTTCCTTTGAGAGCGAAACGGGAATCAGAGTGAGATTCCCAAAAGACATTGCATGAAGTCTTATTCTGTTGCTAGAGAAGGGCTGCAGATTGGGCTCTTAAGTGTCCAGGCTTCCAAAGCAGGAGAGAACCACAGTTTGATTGGGCCGGCAAACTTTTTCTTTAATGGGTCAGATAGTAGGTATTTCAGGCTTTGTGGGCCACGTACATCTCTGTTGCATTTTCTTGTTTGTTTGTTTTGTGTAGTTTTTCACAGCCCTTTAAAATCCTTAGCTTGTAGACCATCCGAAAACCAGCTGTGCATCAGATTTGGCTGTCGTTTGCTGACCTTTGTTCGATAGACGGTTGGTGAGGTCAAAACAAGTTGCTGTGGGGAGAGGCTGAAATCGTAGGGAAGTGTGTTTGGGGACTCCTCATTGAGTGGACACTGCACAGCAGCAGTCACATGTGTTAAGGGTCATCTAGGGGAAGGATTAATACCCCCTTTTGAAAACTGCCAAGCCAGGCAAGGTTGCCCCTGATTCCAAAAGTGTATCAGCCCCACTCAAGGTGAGAGGCAAGTCCTTCAACCTACCTGAGCCTCTGTTTTCTCCTCTTTTATCTAAGATGGGGATAATAATAAAAGTCCTGCTTGACTTCTAGGGTAACTGCACGGATCAAGTGAATTTCTGTACGTGAAATTGCCTTGTACATGATTCTCACAACCCTTAAAGTTAGTTACTGTTAATCAGCTTGGCATCGTCAGTGCCAGGGAGCCAGCCTGTGCCAACCATATTCATGAGAAGTCATACAGAATCCCTGTTCTGGAGAAGATTCCAATCAAGTGAGAGAAGAGAGGCAGGAGAGGGGAGGACTTCAGTTCAACCCACCTGCACATGGTGGGTGAGACCAAAGAAGCGTCACAGTGACAAAACTAAACATGATGTGCTGCAGTCACCCACAGAGAGTCACCCAGCCGCTTGGCTGTGGAGACGTACTTGCTGCTGTAATAATGTACGAACACCTTCCTTTAGCTGAGCACTTATTTTTCTTTTGTTGTTATTTGTCAGATGTTGTGCTAGGCCCTTTATACAAATTATCTCCCCCGAATCTCATGAACATCCTAGGAAGTAGGTCTTAGGATCCCCATTTTTCGAGGAGGAAACGGAGGCTTGAGTCTTCAGGCAGATATCACATGGCTAGTCAGTGTAAGGGTTGGGATGCTAGGAACAGTTGGGAATAGGAGAGGCGAGCCTGGTAAGCTTCCTGGATGAAGCAAGTGTGAAGCACAGTTTTAGAGAAAGAGAAAGATAGGGGCAAGTGAGGAGGTTTGGGCAAGTGACATGAATTCAGCTTCCTCTTGTTATTCACATGCTCAGATGCCCCAGGTGCTTCCTGCCTCCTGACTTGGCTTCCCTCACTCCTTCAGAAGGTTAGCATAGGAAGGCAATGAGCTTGAAGGGGCCAAATTTGTTGCTGTCTTTTCTTTTATCTTCTTTATTTTTTTTTTCTTTCTTTTTTTTGCCTGCGCTGTGCAGCTTGTGGGATCTTAGCTCCCCAACCAGGGATTGAACCTGGGCCCTCTCAGCAGTGAGATCGCTGAGTCCTAACCACTGGACCGCCAGGGAGTCCCCTGTTGCTGTCTTTGTGCATTGTACTTCATAGAAACTGCTAGAGGCTTGGATTCTTGATTCCACCTCTGCCCCCGTGTTATTGTGGGACCTTGGGAGGTGCCCACCCTGCCCTAAGCTCACTTGTTTCCTCTGCAGTTGAGAATACTGATCTCCCAAGGCCCTTGCACTCGTGAAATATCCTAGACTGTAAGATCCTCAGATGCAGCAGCTGCATCCAGTGGTGAGGAAATAAAGTTTTCTCAGGAATGTCAGGACGTCAAGCATTGGCTCCTGGGCCCAGTGGAAAATGAGGTGTCCTGTAAACGAGTTTTCCAAATACCCGAGGCTGGCCTTTTTAAACCCTCAAACTTTGTTTTGTATACCTAACTGAGGACAGAAGTGTTTCCTGAGACGTGTGGTGCTTTTTATTTCTTATTAAACAGAGCATATCAAACATCACTGATCTTTTCTAGTCCAGACGATCTTTTGTACTGTAAAATTTTCAGATGTATTTATGGAGTTGTATAAAGATTCTTTCCTTCGCACTAAATGGTGGTTATTTTCAAGAGATCTTATATCTGATTTTTGGGGGTATTTTTAGTCTCTGTCGTATTATAAATTACCTCTTGCCATTGTCTTTGTGCTATTACTATTAACTTCTCATACGTATGAGTTTCTGGCTTCAGATATCCACTGAGCTAGGAAACCGGTTCACCTCCCTTGCTTGGGTGGAGGAATAAATAGGAGTAGAATGTGAGTGTCATCCTTTTCATCTTTTTTATGTTCTGTGTTCTTTTTCTCAGACCTCTCATGATGTTACAGTTGCTCCTTGCATTTCTGCCCTCAGCATCTCTCAGGTGCTGGGTTTTGCAGGAATAATCGTGTTACTCTGTGGACAGACGTCCGCAGAGGAAGGAAGAGTGTCCCCCTTTGAGACAGTGCCTGTGACTCGAAGTGCCAGAGTCCTTGGGTTTGGCTTTTTCTTGCCATGTTCATCGCTAACTGATTTCCTCGTCCTCAGTTTCTGTAACCTCTGGGTCATTGTCAAGCCCAAGAACACAGCATATGTCTCATTTCCAAACTCAGTTCTTCCCTGGATAACACGGGGGAGAGGGGACTCTGTAAACAGGTTGAGTTGTGAGTATCATTTATAGTCATTAGCGCTAATTATTATGTACATGCAGCCAGAGGCTGAAACACATCTTTTATAAATGGAAGGAGTGCATAAATAAACGGCTGCTTCTGCATATTATGTTGACTATGGTTTCTCTTTTTATTTCCTAGTCTATGATTTCCATGTGCCGCCCTCCCCCCATGAGGGAACTTGTCCCATGTTTCCACTGTCTGATTTCTTTTTGATAGGAAGGGAAGGAAGGGTAGGATATGATCACTAACTTTTCTGGTGTCTGGTCTATCTTTCTTTTCTCCCTTTCTTTTGTCATCAGAAATATGTTGGGAGACTTCCCTGGTGGTGCAGTGGTTAAGAATTCGCCTCCCAGTGCAGGGACATGGGTTCGATCCCTGGTCTGGGAAGATCCTGCATGCCGCAGAGCAACTAAGCCTGTGCACCACAGCTACTGAGCCTGCACTCTAGAGCCCGCAAGCCACAACAACTGAAGCCTGTGTGCCCTAGAGCCTGTGTGCCACAAGTACTGAGCCCATGTGCCGCAAGTACTGAGCCCATGTGCCACAACTTCCGAAGCCCGGGCGCCTAGAGCCTATGCTCCGCAACAAGAGAAGCCACCGCAGTGAGAAGCCCGTGCACCACAATGAAGAGTAGCCCCCGCTCACTGCAACTAGAGAAAGCTCGCGCGCAGCAATGAAGACCCAACGTAGCCAAAAAAAAAAAAAAAAAAAAAAAAAAAAAAAATTAAATTAAAAAAAAAAAGAAAGAAATATGTTGGAAGCTGATGTGATGGATTCTACTCTCTCCATCACGTGTCTCCGTGTTGGTGCGAGGGAGCCTGGCCGGTCACTGCCCAAGGTGGCACTTAAGCCAAGCTCTTCAACATTCCCATGGATGGCTGGGCCACCAGTAGCCACAAGGGTCTGCAGCCCTATCCACCCGACCATTGGCAGGTGGCAGTTCAACCTTTTCTACTTTGCAAAGATATGGTCAGCACAGGAGGAGCATGCCTGAAGGAAAGGGGTCAACTCTTCAGCAAACCCCTTTTAAAAGGTTGCTGACCTCTAATCTAATCCAATGGTTTATTTACTGCTCCTGTCACCTTTCTAAAGTGCTGTGAACTCAAAGGTTTTTGTGCGCATCTCAGGGGGCTGGCCTTCATCTTGGAGCTGGTCTCTTATTTCTGCTTGCATTTCTGCTCAACTTGTGATCTTTGAGAAAAAAGTCTAATGTGCTGCTTTCAGTATGCAGATATCAGTATGCAGAAATGTTGTGGAAAAAATTGTTAAAGATATGAAGCTCCTCCCATTCTTTGAACACAAAAATCATTGACTAGTAAGAGCATCACATTCTTATTTATGGGTCTGTTTTCAGTTTCCTGGTCCAATTACAGTATCAAAAGTAAAAGTTCCATTTTCTCCCACAGTAGAACCAGTTATTAGAACTTCGTATCTTAAACTATGGAAGCACTAAGTTGGGTGGTATCTACATTAGAGGCAGTTCTGGCATGCAAAACTGAGACCCAAACAGAAAATGGGAGATTCTCAGCTAATTCCTCAGAGTAAGTTAAAAGATACATCTGTATTTAGAACGGTAAAATCAATAGAACAAAAAGACATCGAAAGGTCATGTAAAGCAATGGTGAGTTTTAAAAAAGCTATTAAAAAGTACTTAGTCGTGTCTTTTTAGGTTTATCTATATTTATAAAGAGGGATTTTTCAATTAACATACATTGGTGTAATTCATTGAACCTGTCGGTAGAGGTTAGGGATGATTTATCCTCTTCCTTTCTTTCGATGCATATCTTTGCACGTGCAAGCATTAGTGTAAGAAGTTTATGATTTGGAGAAGATAGATAAGTCCGCCTGGGCCGAGTGCCAAGCACGGGCTACGTGGAATGTGCGGGGAGCCAGAGCCTGGATAAGGGATGGCAGCAGAGCAGGGGTGACCCGAACTCCTGGACAGCAGTTAAGAGATGTGGGTAGACAGCTGGGGGTTTTAGAGCAGGTCATGACCATGAGGGATCTAAAAACCCGGAGCCGGTTCTGACTTCGTCACTGACAAACTGTGGGATCTTCAGCTTAGATACGAGCTTCTCCAGGCTTAAGTTTTTCACTTACACCATGAGAGTAACAAAGTCTGTCCTGTGGTGATTGTGAAAAGGCATTGAGACCCAGTAATAGAATTCCTGTTGGAATCCACAGTGCCTCTTGATCAGGCAGTGCACCATATTGACTTGGACTTCTTGGCAAACCAGCTTCCCTAGTTATTTTTTAGATGTTGAAATGTGAAATAACAAACTAAGACTCTGGGTAACACTATGTTATACTAATATTCAAATTTAAGTCTCATAATGATAAGGGTAAATAACATGGCGAGAGCACAGATTGGGTTCGTTGGGGTCTCAGGGATAAAAATTCATTGTCGAATATCTACCTGTCATGGAAGCAAAACAAGCTGACAGATTTCCCCAAACTTTTCTTTTCACTGCTTGCCAATTTTCTCTATTTTCCTCACTGTCAAAAAACAGAGTCATGAAAATCAACAGTGCCCACTAACTCCAGGTCAAGTTTATATTTGTTCAAATACCATAGGTTGCACCTTGAGTTTTAAACTATTTACCAGAGAATAGAAGAGTTTTGCAAAGTGCATTGAGGTGGAAAGAAAATTGCATTGTACCTTCCATTTTTGTGGTTGCCAAGTCCTCACTGGTGCCACTAGAGGCTTTTGAGACCTTCATGGTTCCTTTCCCTGGCAACCATTTTTATTTTCCTTCCTTTGGTCTAATTCCATGGAAAATCTAGCAAACGTTCCAAATAAATACTTCACTGGGAGTAGAAGCACTTGGTGCGGCTGTGTTAAAGTGACCGTTTCAAGTTGGCTAGCACAAGCACTGAATAAACACATATTGATATTATAGAACAAAATAATATATTAGCACATTGCTCATTTGTGCTCCAGTGGTCACCCTGATACTATCCGTCATGTGGGGAGTGACAAACACAATTACACCCGAGTGCTAATAGAGTGGAAGGGCAAAACTGCCTGACCTCGGCATCCCGGGTCGATTTAAATGTTTGATGTCTCATTGAATTAGTATCACAGTGTGAAAGACAAAGCTCAAACTAATGGAAATGAGCCTGGACATGCAATACTGCTGATTGGGCTGACATAATTAGAATAATATTCTGCGCAGAGCTAATAACAAGCCGAAGAAATAAATAACCGAGAGATAACCTAATTGCTGCAGGCTAAAACGTTCTTTTGAATATGCTAAGGTTAGCATTTTCTATTTACTTATAAAGCGCACGGATGGGCTTAAAAGGAAAACGTAGTGAGTGTGGCAGCGAGCTGGCCACCAGCACACACTGCCCTCTGCAGGGCCCAACCCCTCCATCACTCCTGGTGCCCGTTCACCAATAAATATTTTTGTGGGCCTACTCTGTGTCAAGGCGAGTGTCTGGGAGAGGGAGATTGTGAACCAGACAGGCGTGTTGCCTTCCGGGAGCTTCCTGCCTCATGGGAGCGATACAGCAGAGCAGGGGAGAAGACAGCATGAGGAGACAGATTCGGAACAGTGTTAAGGAAATTCTGCTGAGGGAGGCTTCACTCTGAACAGATTTGCAAATCTGTGCCCTGGAGATTTGAATAGAAAGTTTGAATGATAATTTACTTGGTTTGTTATCCAGCTACCTGAGGAAGATTCCAATGTATTATAGATTCCAGCATGCCAAGGAAGGAGAGACAATATTGGGATTGGTTTGCCAGATCTTTGCTTAAGCTTGAGGAGTACTAATAAAATCCCTTATATTTGTGTTGAATTTTACAGTTTTCACAGTACAGTTGACCCTTGAACAAGGCGGGGGTTAGGGGTACTGATCCTCTGGGTAGTCAAAAATCCGTATGTAAGTTACAGTCCGTGCTCTGGTCCTCCATATACGAGGTTCCTCCGCACCTGCCCATTCAGCACCCATGGAGTCAACCCACCATGGATCGTGTAGTGCTGTAGTATTCACGATTGAAAAATGTCCACATATAAGTGGACCCACACAGTTCAAACTCATGTTCAAGGCTCAATTGTAGTTTCATCAAGTTTTAAGGCAAAGAGGCACACTCTATTTACCTGAAAAGTAAAGGTCCTTATTATAGCATCCAAATGGGAGTGTTGAGGAGGTGCAGGAAAACTCCCAAAAGTGGAATTCTGAAGCCTTGTGGAAATGAGAACTCATTTATTTTGGTTCACTGCTGTATCCCCAGTGCCGGGAATGCCTCCTGGCACGGGCGCTGGATAAATACTTGCTGAGTGAATGCTTATGTGCTTTACCTCGATTATCTCATTTCAACTTGGCAGTAATCTGGAGATGGGAACTATTAATACCTCCATTTTACACTGAAGGAGAGCAAGGCATGGAGAGGTTAAGTGACTTGTCCCAGGTCACACAGCTAAGAATTGGTGGGGCCGCTTGTGACCCAGAGCATGTGGTGGCTGTGAGTGTAGATTCTTTCAAGGAATTTTGTTATGAAAGGAAAGAGGGAAAACCCGGCTGTAAGTTGAGGTAGAGACAGGACTTGGAGACACGGAGGCACAGATTTCTGAGCAGAGGGGAAGCAACTGTGGAGGTGGAAGGGTCCAGCCTCGTGGACAGTGAAAAGCGGGGCTAGCGAATTTACTGCCATGAACAAACAGGAGAGTTGAGATTCAAAAAAAAATTAAGTGGCCACCCAGCTAAGCAGCAAACTAGGACTAAACGTTAGGATTTCTGAGGCTTCTTTACCATCATTTGAACATCCTTGGCTTGTATACCATCACGTTTCTAGTTATCTTTTCTTAATATTTTCACACAAAATGAGCAGGCAGCATGGAATCGTGAAAAGAATACAGGCCTAGGAATTAAGAATCAGTCTGCTACCGATCGGCTGCGTGACCTTAGGTAAACCCCTTCACCTTTCTGGGCCAGTGTCTTCCAGCTCTAAAATCCCAGTGATCTATGGAATATTTCTGAGCTACGTACTATTTCAAGTGACCCCCCAGTCTTGCTCTTTGTTGTTATGAAGCTGATCAGGAATCATTGCTGTGAAGTCTCTTAAGTCCCTTAGCAGTGATTCTCAAACTCTTTTGGTCAGTGATCACCGTTTACAGAGTCCCTTAAACCACTGCTT